>NC_084734.1:8588422-8625922 GCF_033978785.1 Entelurus aequoreus
GGAAGCAGCTTGAACATGGAGGGGCAGAGTGTTCCAGAGCTTAGGTCCGGTCTCCCCTGGTTTTGAGTGAACAGACGAAAGCTGTCTTTGTTGCACCAAACCAAAGGCTTGGAAAATTCCGCTGTGTACGATGGGAGGAGACGGGAGTATTTATCGTACCTTTTGGAACACGTTATTACTAAAAAAGCAAGATCCCTCTGTATTTCAACTTCAGTTCTTTTCTATGAAGTTGTGAAGTATATTTATATAGCGCTTTTCTCTAGTGACTCAAAGCGCTTTTATATATTGAAAGCCAATATCTAAGTGACATTTAAAGCAGTGTGGGTAAAGAGTCTTGCCCAAGGACACAACTGTAGTGACTAGCGGGGATCGAACCTGGAACCCTCAAGTTGCTGGCACGGCCGCTCTACCAACCGAGCTATACCGCCCCCTTGTGCTACTGTAACAGACTGTGGTCCACCTCATGAAGTCCAACTCTATTTCATTTGACCTGAATTGTTATTTACCTATTTGACCTTTTATCATAATCCTACATGTTATTTTCCTTTTCATGCCGAGGCCTTCAGATATTTCACCCTGTTTCTAATTTGTATAATTGCAAATGCAGCCTTGCATATTTGACTCTGACAGCCGTGGACACATTCAGCCACTCTTTAGTTGACTTATTCACACCGTATGAAAAACTTTGGTGTGCACAATTCCGAGGTGTGAGAGAAAGTGATAAGAGCAAACACTTCCTTCCTCTGCTCTTTACTCAGCGATACTGACGGGGGGGAAGCAGCTAACAAATGATGTACACTACAGCAGGACAGAAATGCACTTTCAGGCCTCCAATTGGAACTTTTTAAGTGTCAAATGCAGATAGAAACTAAATAAAAAAAAACCCTGACTGGATGGATAGACAGAAGATCAAAAATACTATTAAACCATGAACATGTAAATACACGATTAATAATATTCAGCTTTGCGAAGCTAAAAAAAAAATAGAAACTAACCTAACCACGTAGCCAACGTGATAGCATCAGTCTCAAATGCAGATAGAAACTAAATTTAAAAAAAACCCTGACTGGATGGATAGACAGAAGATCAAAAATACTATTAAACCATGAACATGTAAATACACGATTAATATTCAGCTTGGCGAAGCTAAGAAAACAGAAGCTAACCTAGCTACGTAGCCAACGTGATAGCATAGCAGTCTCAAATGCAGATAGAAACTAAATTAAAAAAACCCTGACTGGATGGATAGACAGAATATCAAAAATACTATTAAACCATGAACATGTAAATACACGATCAATAATATTCAGCTTTGCGAAGCTAAAAAAAATAGAAGCTAACCTAGCAACGTAGCCAACGTGATAGCATAGCAGTCTCAAATGCAGATAGAAACTAAATTAAAAAAAAAACCTGACTGGCTGGATAGACAGAAGATCAAAAATACTATTAAACCATGAACATGTAAATACACGATTAATAATATTCAGCTTGGCGAAGCTAAGAAAACAGAAGCTAACCTAGCTACGTAGCCAACGTGATAGCATAGCAGTCTCAAATGCAGATAGAAACTAAATTTAAAAAAAACCTGACTGGATGGATAGACAGAAGATCAAAAATACTATTAAACCATGAACATGTAAATACACGATTAATAATATTCAGCTTGGCGAAGCTAAGAAAACAGAAGCTAACCTAGCAACGTAGCCAACGTGATAGCATAGCAGTCTCAAATGCAGATAGAAACTAAATTTTAAAAAAAACCTGACTGGCTGGATAGACAGAAGATCAAAAATACTATTAAACCATGAACATGTAAATACACGATTAATAATATTCAGCTTGGCGAAGCTAAGAAAACAGAAGCTAACCTAGCAACGTAGCCAACGTGATAGCATAGCAGTCTCAAATGCAGATAGAAACTAAATTTAAAAAAAAACCTGACTGGCTGGATAGACAGAAGATCAAAAATACTATTAAACCATGAACATGTAAATACACGATTAATAATATTCAGCTTTTCGAAGCTAAAAAAATAGAAGCTAACCTAGCTACGTAGCCAACGTGATAGCATAGCAGTCTCAAATGCAGAGAAACTAAATTAAAAAAAAACCTGACTGGATGGATAGACAGAAGATCAATAATACTATTAAACCATGAACATGTAAATACACGATTAATAATATTCAGCTTTTCGAAGCTAAAAAAATAGAAGCTAACCTAGCTACGTAGCCAACGTGATAGCATAGCAGTCTCAAATGCAGATAGAAACTAAATAAAAAAAACCCTGACTGGATGGATAGACAGAAGATCAAAAATACTATTAAACCATGAACATGTAAATACACGATTAATAATATTCAGCTTTGCGAAGCTAAAAAAATAGAAGCTAACCTAGCAACGTAGCCAACGTGATAGCATCAGTCTCAAATGCAGATAGAAACTAAATTAAAAAAAAACCTGACTGGATGGATAGACAGAAGATCAATAATACTATCAAACCATGAACATGTAAATACACGATTAATAATATTCAGCTTTTCGAAGCTAAAAAAATAGAAGCTAACCTAGCTACGTAGCCAACGTGATAGCATAGCAGTCTCAAATGCAGATAGAAACTAAATTTAAAAAAAACCTGACTGGATGGATAGACAGAAGATCAAAAATACTATTAAACCATGAACATGTAAATACACGATTAATAATATTCAGCTTTGCGAAGCTAAAAAAATAGAAGCTAACCTAGCAACGGAGCCAACGTGATAGCATCAGTCTCAAATGCAGATAGAAACTAAATTAAAAAAAACCCTGACTGGATGGATAGACAGAAGATCAATAATACTATTAAACCATGAACATGTAAATACACGATTAATAATATTCAGCTTTTCGAAGCTAAAAAAATAGAAGCTAACCTAGCAACGTAGCCATCGTGATAGCATAGCAGTCTCAAATGCAGATAGAAACTAAATAAATAAAAAAACCCTGACTGGATGGATAGACAGAAGATCAAAAATACTGTTAAACCATGAACATGTAAATACACGATTAATAATATTCAGCTTTGCGAAGCTAAGAAAACAGAAGCTAACCTAGCTACGTAGCCAACGTGATAGCATAGCAGTCTCAAATGCAGATAGAAACTAAATTAAAAAAAACCCTGACTGGATGGATAGACAGAGGATCAATAATACTATTAAACCATGAACATGTAAATACACGATTAATAATATTCAGCTTTGCGAAGCTAAAAAAAAAAAATAGAAGCTAACCTAGCAACGTAGCCAACGTGATAGCATAGCAGTCTCAAATGCAGATAGAAACTAAATTTTTAAAAAACCCTGACTGGATGGATAGACAGAAGATCAAAAATACTATTAAACCATGAACATGTAAATACACGATTAATAATATTCAGCTTTGCGAAGCTAAAAAAAATAGAAGCTAACCTAGCAACGTAGCCATCGTGATAGCATAGCAGTCTCAAATGCAGATAGAAACTAAATTTTTAAAAAAAACCCTGACTGGATGGATAGACAGAAGATCAAAAATACTATTAAACCATGAACATGTAAATACACGATTAATAATATTCAGCTTGGCGAAGCTAAGAAAACAGAAGCTAACCTAGCTACGGAGCCAACGTGATAGCATAGCAGTCTCAAATGCAGATAGAAACTAAATTTTTAAAAAACCCTGACTGGATGGATAGACAGAAGATCAAAAATACTATTAAACCATGAACATGTAAATACACGATTAATAATATTCAGCTTTGCGAAGCTAAAAAAAATAGAAGCTAACCTAGCAACGTAGCCATCGTGATAGCATAGCAGTCTCAAATGCAGATAGAAACTAAATTTTAAAAAAAAAACCTGACTGGATGGATAGACAGAAGATCAAAAATACTATTAAACCATGAACATGTAAATACACGATTAATAATATTCAGCTTTGCGAAGCTATAAAAAAAATAGAAGCTAACCTAACAACGTAGCCAACGTGATAGCATAGCAGTCTCAAATGCAGATAGAAACTAAATTTAAAAAAAACCCTGACTGGATGGATAGACAGAAGATCAAAAATACTATTAAACCATGAACATGTAAATACACGATTAATAATATTCAGCTTGGCGAAGCTAAGAAAACAGAAGCTAACCTAGCCACGTAGCCAACGTGATAGCATAGCAGTCTCAAATGCAGATAGAAACTAAATTAAAAAAAAACCCTGACTGGATGGATAGACAGAAGATCAATAATACTATTAAACCATGAACATGTAAATACACGATTAATAATATTCAGCTTTTCGAAGCTAAAAAAATAGAAGCTAACCTAGCTACGTAGCCAACCTGATAGCATAGCAGTCTCAAATGCAGATAGAAACTAAATTTAAAAAAAAACCTGACTGGATGGATAGACAGAAGATCAATAATACTATTAAACCATGAACATGTAAATACACGATTAATAATATTCAGCTTTGCGAAGCTAAAAAAAATAGAAGCTAACCTAGCAATGTAGCCATCGTGATAGCATAGCAGTCTCAAATGCAGATAGAAACTAAATTTTAAAAAAACCCTGACTGGATGGATAGACAGAAGATCAATAATACTATCAAACCATGAACATGTAAATACACGATTAATAATATTCAGCTTTTCGGAGCTAAAAAAATAGAAGCTAACCTAGCTACGTAGCCAACGTGATAGCATAGCAGTCTCAAATGCAGATAGAAACTAAATTTAAAAAAAACCCTGACTGGATGGATAGACAGAAGATCAATAATACTATCAAACCATGAACATGTAAATACACGATTAATAATATTCAGATTTTCGAAGCTAAAAAATAGAAGCTAACCTAGCTACGTAGCCAACGTGATAGCATAGCAGTCTCAAATGCAGATAGAAACTAAATTTTTAAAAAACCCTGACTGGATGGATAGACAGAAGATCAATAATACTATTAAACCATGAACATGTAAATACACGATTAATAATATTCAGCTTGGCGAAGCTAAAAAAATAGAAGCTAACCTAGCTACGTAGGCAACGTGATAGCATAGCAGTCTCAAATGCAGATAGAAACTAAATAAATAAAAAACCCTGACTGGATGGATAGACAGAAGATCAAAAATACTATTAAACCATGAACATGTAAATACACGATTAATAATATTCAGCTTGGCGAAGCTAAGAAAACAGAGGCTAACCTAGCTACGTAGCCAACGTGATAGCATAGCAGTCTCAAATGCAGATAGAAACTAAATTTTTAAAAAACCCTGACTGGATGGATAGACAGAAGATCAAAAATACTATTAAACCATGAACATGTAAATACACGATTAATTATATTCAGCTTTGCGAAGCTAAAAAAAAATAGAAGCTAACCTAGCAACGTAGCCAACGTGATAGCATAGCAGTCTCAAATGCAGATAGAAACTAAATTTAAAAAAAAACCCTGACTGGATGGATAGACAGAAGATCAAAAATACTATTAAACCATGAATATGTAAATACACGATTAATAATATTCAGCTTTGCGAAGCTAAAAAAATAGAAGCTAACCTAGCTACGTAGGCAACGTGATAGCATAGCAGTCTCAAATGCAGATAGAAACTAAATTAAAAAAAACCCTGACTGGATGGATAGACAGAAGATCAAAAATACTATTAAACCATGAACATGTAAATACACGATTAATAATATTCAGCTTTGCGAAGCTAAAAAAATAGAAGCTAACCTAGCTACGTAGGCAACGTGATAGCATAGCAGTCTCAAATGCAGATAGAAACTAAATTTAAAAAAAACCCTGACTGGATGGATAGACAGAAGATCAAAAATACTATTAAACCATGAACATGTAAATACACGATTAATAATATTCAGCTTTGCGAAGCTAAAAAAACAGAAGCTAACTTAGATGCGGCGGCGGGCTTACTCACTGTAGTGCGTCTGCTATCCTGCTCAAAACACAACACAACCTCCTGGTGTTGGTGTTGCTGTAGTAATGTTAAGATTTCATCATTGATATATAAACTATCAGACTGCGTGGTCGCTAGTAGTGGCTTTCAGTAGGCCTTTAAAGGAGGGCTCATATTTTAGGGCACAGAGGCAAACATTTTCAAACGGTACTATACTCTATTTGAAAAGTACCTGTTCGCCTTTATTTATTTTTTTAAACAGGCATGTCGTGACATTGCTGGTTTTACTAGCAGAGGAGCATGTTCGGCAGCGCACACACACAGTAAAGATAAAGGTGAGGTTATAACACTGAAACACCCTCAGGAAGAGGGTGAACATCCACCCGCAGTGTTTTAGCTACTTCTAAATCACTAATCCTGGCCTCCACGGCCACAAATAAAGTAAGTTTCTTACAAGTACCATTATCACTGGAGGACGAGGAATAGCTAAACATGCTTCACTACACACCGTAGGAGGATACAATAGCTCACCGGCGTCACAATGTAAACAAACGCCATGGGTGGATCTACACCTGACATCCACTGTAATGATACCAAGTACAAAAGCGTATCTAGTCGATACTACTATGATTACATCGATATTTTTTCGTTTTTTTTTTTAATTTATATTATGTTTATGAACTCAGTAAATACGTCCCCGGACACATGAGGACTTTGAATATGACCAATGTATGATCCTGTAACTACTTGGTATCACATCGATACCTAAATGTGGCTAGTTGAGCAACAATCGTGTTCCCATGTTTAGTTTTTACTAATTTTTCCTAATTGGTTCTTATCTAGTTTGCACTTTGTCTGTGTTATTATTATTATTGGCTTTTATCTAGATTGCACTTTGTCTGTATTATTACTATTATCATTATTATCGACTCCTCTTTGCCTCATTCTTTTTATTTTCCTATTTTAATGATGTTAGATCTGTGTTGTTGGAGACAAGTGATGTAAATTAGCTTTGGCTACACACACTATGATGCATACATTGGATAACTGTTCCAGATATCTATGTTTCTGTATCTGTCCCTATTTCAAATAGACCTTTACATGTGTGGTATCATCCAAAACTAATGTAAAGTACCAAAGAAGAGAAGAATAAGTGATTATTACATTTTAACAGAAGTGTAGATAGAACATGTTGAAACAGAAAATCAGCAGATATTAACAGTAAATGAACAAGTAGTAGATTAATAATCATTTTTTACAGTTTGTCCCTCATAATGTGTATAACATAATAGGTAGATAAATGACAATATGTTACTGCATACGTCAGCAGACTAATTAGGAGTTTTTGTTTGTTTACTTACTACTAAAAGACAAGTTCAATATGTTCACTATTTTATTTAAGGACTAAATGACAATAATAAACATACGTTTCATGTACACTAAAATTTTTTGTTCAAATAAAATCAATAATGCCATTTTTTGTGGTGCCCTTTATTTAGAAAAATATCGAGAAGTATCGAAATGCATTTTGGTACAAAAATATTGGTATCGAGACAACCTTAAAACACACAAAGTATATAATATAAAAATAATCAAAGGTCAATACATTGAAATATCATATAGTGTATAACCTAACTTGTAGTAAAATGTTGTAAAGTTGTGTATAAACAAATATGTACAACACCGTGCAATTTTCATTTCATTATTGTTTACATCAGCGACTTATGTTCAATTTTTTCAACACACACACACACACACACACACACACACACACACACACACACACACACACACACACACACAACGATCCAATCCAGGTGCCTTGTCACATGTCTTATCTTTCCCATGACTCTTTAAAGGAGTTCAACCATCACACTTAAGACTTGGTCTCCATAAATTGTAACGAGCTCACATGACTGGACAGCCGCAGAGGTCAGGACACACAACGTGTGGTGACACTAAAGTACAACCAGCCACGTGTTGATTCTGATAACGGGATTTGTAGGGGTGTAACGGTACACAAAAATGTCGGCTCGGTACGTACCTCCGTTTAGAGGTCACGGTTCGGTTCATTTTCGGTACAGTAAGAAAACAACAAAATATACATTTTTTGGTTATTTATTTACCAACTTTGTAAACAATGGCATGACATACATATACACACAGGGTCCATTGCCAGGGTTCATGTGGTCAACATATATCAAATAAAAACTAAATAAGATAAGGCTCAGAATGGTTTCTTAACAAAACCAGTGTTTTCCCACACATTCATTTATTTGTGGCGGCCCGCCACGAAAGAATTACGTCCGCCACAAATTTTAAAAAAAAAATTAAAAAAATTTTTTTTTTTTTTTTTTTTTGTCCTGTCCAGCTTCTCAGGCAAATCATATAGTTGATGTAGATGCCCATATAGGCTGTTCAGATTTACTTTACAAAAGAGAAGTGTAGGATACTTCTCTTGTTGCCTTATTTGTATTTGACCACGACTGTTTTCTGTTTATTTGTTACTGACTGTGGCAGGACACCTCTGCCTCTGTTTCACTTTATGTTGCTGGTAAATAATATGGTTGTAGTAGTAGGCTAAAGTTAAATGATTTAGTATGCACTAATTAAAGGGGCAGAGCTTTAAGAGACATTTTTAGCTTTTATATTTTATAAGATATATTTTTTGTAAGAACCACAATTAATAAATATATTTCAGTGAATAACTTATTGTTGAAATCTGTATATAAATATGTACATAAAGTGTTGTAATTATATTGTAAAATGGATGGATGGATGGACGTTTAAAACAAAACTGTTATTAATTAGTAAGTATACATTTTTTGAGCCTTTTTAGAGAAAATCATATCATTGTAGTAAATTATGCAAATTACTCGATGATGTCATAGCCACGCCCCCACCGCCACAGGTATCTTGGCAGTTTATGGGACACACTGAAAACCTTTCTACATATAAAGTGCTTTTTTTTGATTGATTGATTGAGACTTTTATTAGTAGATTGCACAGTACAGTACATATTCCGTACAACTGACCACTAAATGGTAACACCCCAATACGTTTTTCAACTTGTTTAATCACGTTAATCAACATTAAACTGCCTCAAGTTGTTGCTCGGATGAAATAAAATGACAAAACTTTTCTTCTACATATAAAAAGTGCAACATTAAACAGTTTCAAGTCAACTCAGCCTCAGATTAACTTTTCTTCCACCATAGAAGTGGCTCAAAATCTAGTTTTGAATGCAATATGGACTTATATCTGCTGCTATAAAAACATTTGTTATTGCTTTATCCCTGCCTGACTCGCCAAGGAGATCACATTTACTGACCATTGTCTGATATGAAATCATGTTAGTAGGACTCATTTATTTCATGCTTCATTCTCAAGGGAATAAACCACAATTAACATCAACATGCAACAGTGATGGCAATAGGTGATCCGCCACATGCATTTTATATTCTAAAATGAACGGTCACACTAGTGCCCGAACACTAGTTCTTCCAAGTAGTGGCCGGGCAACAGCCATAGCAATCAGTCAATCAATCAATCAATCAAAGTTTACTTATATAACCCTAAATCACAAGCAGGGAAAAACTCAACCCAATGGGATGACAATGAGAAACCTTGGAGGGGACCGCAGATGTGGAACCATAGTGTGAGTCCAGTCCATAGTGGATCTAACATAATAGTGTGTGAGTCCAGTCCATAGTGGATCTAACATAATAGTGTGAGTCCATATAGTGTGAGTCCAGTCCATAGTGGATCTAACATAATAGTGTGTGAGTCCAGTCCATAGTGGATCTAACATAATAGTGTGAGTCCATATAGTGTGAGTCCAGTCCATAGTGGATCTAACATAATAGTGTGTGAGTCCAGTCCATAGTGGATCTAACATAATAGTGTGAGTCCATATAGTGTGAGTCCAGTCCATAGTGGATCTAACATAATAGTGAGAGTCCAGTCCATAGTGGATCTAACATAATAGTGAGAGTCCAGTCCATAGTGGATCTAACATAATAGTGTGAGAGTCCAGTCCATAGTGGATCTAACATAATAGTGTGAGTCCAGTCCATAGTGGATCTAACATAATAGTGTGAGTCCAGTCCATAGTGGATCTAACATAATAGTGTGAGAGTCCAGTCCATAGTGGATCTAACATAATAGTGTGAGAGTCCAGTCCATAGTGGATCTAACATAATAGTGTGAGAGTCCAGTCCATAGTGGATCTAACATAATAGTGTGAGAGTCCAGTCCATAGTGGATGTAACATAATAGTGAGAGTCCAGTCCATAGTGGATCTAACATAATAGTGTGAGAGTCCAGTCCATAGTGGATCTAACATAATAGTGTGAGAGTCCAGTCCATAGTGGATCTAACATAATAGTGTGAGAGTCCAGTCCATAGTGGATGTAACATAATAGTGAGAGTCCAGTCCATAGTGGATCTAACATAATAATGTGAGAGTCCAGTCCATAGTGGATCTAATATTGAGAGTCCAGTCCATAGTGGATCTAACATAATAGTGTGAGAGTCCAGTCCATAGTGGATCTAACATAATAATGTGAGAGTCCAGTCCATAGTGGATCTAACATAATAGTGTGAGAGTCCAGTCCATAGTGGATCTAACATAATAGTGTGAGAGTCCAGTCCATAGTGGATCTAACATAATAGTGTGAGAGTCCAGTCCATAGTGGATCTAACATAATAGTGTGAGAGTCCAGTCCATAGTGGATCTAACATAATAGTGAGAGTCCAGTCCATAGTGGATCTAACATAATAGTGTGAGAGTCCAGTCCATAGTGGATCTAACATAATAGTGTGAGAGTCCAGTCCATAGTGGATCTAACATAGTGTGAGAGTCCAGTCCATAGTGGATCTAACATAATAGTGTGAGAGTCCAGTCCATAGTGGATCTAACATAATAGTGTGAGAGTCCAGTCCATAGTGGATCTAACATAATAGTGTGAGAGTCCAGTCCATAGTGGATCTAACATAATAGTGTGAGAGTCCAGTCCATAGTGGATCTAACATAATAGTGTGAGAGTCCAGTCCATAGTGGATCTAACATAATAGTGTGAGAGTCCAGTCCATAGTGGATCTAACATAATAGTGTGAGAGTCCAGTCCATAGTGGATCTAATAGTGAGAGTCCAGTCCATAGTGGATCTAACATAATAGTGTGAGAGTCCAGTCCATAGTGGATCTAACATAATAGTGTGAGAGTCCAGTCCATAGTGGATCTAACATAATAGTGTGAGAGTCCAGTCCATAGTGGATCTAACATAATAGTGTGAGAGTCCAGTCCATAGTGGATGTAACATAATAGTGAGAGTCCAGTCCATAGTGGATCTAACATAATAATGTGAGAGTCCAGTCCATAGTGGATCTAATATTGAGAGTCCAGTCCATAGTGGATCTAACATAATAGTGTGAGAGTCCAGTCCATAGTGGATCTAACATAATAATGTGAGAGTCCAGTCCATAGTGGATCTAATAGTGAGAGTCCAGTCCATAGTGGATCTAACATAATAGTGTGAGAGTCCAGTCCATAGTGGATCTAACATAATAGTGTGAGAGTCCAGTCCATAGTGGATCTAACATAATAGTGTGAGAGTCCAGTCCATAGTGGATCTAACATAATAGTGAGAGTCCAGTCCATAGTGGATCTAACATAATAGTGTGAGAGTCCAGTCCATAGTGGATCTAACATAATAGTGTGAGAGTCCAGTCCATAGTGGATCTAACATAGTGTGAGAGTCCAGTCCATAGTGGATCTAACATAATAGTGAGAGTCCAGTCCATAGTGGATCTAACATAATAGTGTGAGAGTCCAGTCCATAGTGGATCTAACATAATAGTGAGAGTCCAGTCCATAGTGGATCTAACATAATAGTGAGAGTCCAGTCCATAGTGCATCTAACATAATAGTGTGAGAGTCCAGTCCATAGTGGATCTAACATAATAGTGTGAGAGTCCAGTCCATAGTGGATCTAACATAATAGTGAGAGTCCAGTCCATAGTGGATCTAACATAATAGTGTGAGAGTCCAGTCCATAGTGGATCTAACATAATAGTGAGAGTCCAGTCCATAATAGTGAGAGTCCAGTCTTTAGTGGATCTGGTTAATATGCTTGGAGGATCCTCCAGGCTACTAAGTTTGGTACATCTGGGTGTTATTTTGTTTAGAGAAGTCTAATAATGCTAAAAACATTGAATAAGTTGTTGGTGTAAATGTGCTTATCACACCCATGTTTGGTGCCAGTCAACCAGGATAAGAGACAAGTGTACTACCAGAAAGATTTTAAATATTGTAATCAACAGAGTTGGGTGTGGATATACGGTAGTTAATGTGTGCTTTTAATAAAGTTCCTGGAAATTAAAAAAATGTAAATTGCCTCGGCTGCTATTTGTTCTTCCTGTCCCCGATAATAAAAAGGACGGGCCATCTGTGGGAGATCCAGAAGCCTGGAGTGATACCACAGTTGAATACTTTTAAACACACAACAAATATTTGGCCAGGACGTGGAGGTCACCATGGCAACACATCAACTTGGCACAACAACATCAAGGCCTCACCCCTTTCATACAGAAAAATCATCCGCATGGTGACATAATGCCCACGGTCTAGATCTACAAACCCCGTTTCCATATGAGTTGGGAAATGGTGTTAGATGTAAATATAAACAGAATACAATGATTTGAAAATCCTTTTCAAGCCATATTCAGTTGAATGTGCTACAAAGACAACATATTTGATGTTCAAACTCATAAACTTTATTTTTTTTTGCAAATAATAATTAACTTAGAATTTTATGGCTGCAACACGTGCCAAAGTAGTTGGGAAAGGGCATGTTCACCACTGTGTTACATGGCCTTTCCTTTTAACAACACTCAGTAAACGTTTGGGAACTGAAGAAACTAATTGTTGAAGCTTTGAAAGTGGAATTCTTTCCCATTCTTGCTTCAGTCGTTCAACAGTCCGGGGGTCTCCGCTGTCGTATTTTACGCTTCACAATGCGCCACACATTTTCGATGGGAGACAGGTCTGGACTGCAGGCGGGCCAGGAAAGTACCCGCACTCTTTTTTTTTACGAAGCCACGCTAGTTGTAACACGTGCTGAATGTGGCTTGGCATCGTCTTGCTGAAATAAGCAGGGGCGTCCATGAAAAAGACGGCACTTAGATGGCAGCATATGTTGTTCCAAAAGCTGTATGTACCTTTCAGCATTAATGGTGCCTTCACAGATGTGTAAGTTACCCATGTCTTGGGCACTAACACACCCCCATACCATCACACATGCTGCCTTTTACACTTTGCGTCTATAACAGTCTGGATGGTTCACTTCCCCTTTGGTCCGGATGACACGATGTTGAATATTTCCAAAAACAATTTGAAATGTGGACTCGTCAGACCACAGAACACTTTTCCACTTTGTATGAGTGCATCTTGGATGATCTCGGGCCCAGAGAAGCCGGCAGCGTTTCTGGGTGTTGTTGATAAATGGCTTTCACTTTGCATAGGAGAGTTTTAACTTGCACTTACAGATGTAGCGACCAACTGTAGTTACTGACAGGGGTTTTCTGAAGTGTTCCTGAGCCCATGTGGTGATATCCTTTACACACTGATGTCGCTTTTTGATACAGTGCCGTCTGAGGGATGGAACGTCACGGTCATTCAATGTTGGTTTCCGGCCATGCTGCTTACCTGCAGTGATTTCTCCAGATTCTCTGAACCCTTTGATGATATTACGGACCGTAGATGGTGAAATCCCTAAATTTCTTGCAATTGCACTTTTAGAAACATTGTTCTTAAACTGTTCAACAATTTGCTCACGCAGTTGTGGACAAAGTGGTGACCCTCGCCCCATCCTTTCTTGTGAAAGACTGAGCATTTTTTGGGAAGCCGCTTTTTATACCCAATCATGGCACCCACCTGTTCCCAATTAGCCTGCACACCTGTGGGATGTTCCAAATAAGTGTTTGATGAGCATTCCTCAACTTGATCAGTATTTATTGCCACCTTTCCCAACTTCTTTGGCACGTGTTGCTGGCATCAAATTCTAAAGTTAATGTTTCCCACACATTCATTTATTTGTGGCGGCCCGCCGCGAAAGAATTACGTGCGCCACAAAAAAATGTTTCTTTTTTTTTTTGTCCTGTCCAGCTTCACAGGCAAATCATATAGTTGATGTAGATGCCCATATAGGCTGTTCAGATTTACTTTACAAAAGAGAAGTGTAGGATACTTTTCTTGTTGCCTTATTTGTATTTGACCACTACTGTTTTCTGTTTATTTGTTACTGACTGTGGCAGGACACCTCTGCCTCTGTTTCACTTTATGTTGCTGGTAAATAATATGGTTGTAGTAGTAGGCTAAAGTTAAATTATTTAGTATGCACTAATTAAAGGGGCAGAGCTTTAAGAGACATTTTAGCTTTTATATTTTATAAGATATATTTTTTGTAAGAACCACAATTAATAAATATATTTCAGTGAATAACTTATTGTTCAAATCTGTATATAAATATGTACATAAAGTGTTGTAATTATATTGTAAAATGGATGGATGGACGTTTAAAACAAAACTGTTATTAATTAGTAAGTATACATTTTTTGAGCCTTTTTAGAGAAAATCATATCATTGTAGTAAATTATGCAAATTGCTCGATGATGTCATGGTGACCACGCCCATAGCCACGCCCCCACCGCCACAGGTATCTTGGCAGTTTATGAGAAACACTGAAAGTTAATGATTATTTGTAAAAAAAAAAAATGGTTATCAGTTTGAACATCAAATATGTTGTCTTTGTAGCATATTCAACTGAATATGGCTTGAAAAGGATTTGCAAATCATTGTATTCTGTTTATATTTACATCTAACACAATTACCCAGCTCATATGGAAACGGGGTTTGTATTATTAATTGGAGAGAGTGTCTACAGGTGTGAATGTTTATTGTATTATTAATTGGAGAGTCTACAGGTGTGAATGTTTATTGTATTATTAATTGGAGAGTGTCTACAGGTGTGAATGTTTATTGTATTATTAATTGGAGAGTGTCTACAGGTGTGAATGTTTATTGTATTACTAATTGGAGTGTCTACAGGTGTGAATGTTTATTGTATTACTAATTGGAGTGTGTCTACAGGTGTGAATGTTTATTGTATTACTAATTGGAGTGTCTACAGGTGTGAATGTTTATTGTATTACTAATTGGAGAGTGTCTACAGGTGTGAATGTGTATTGTATTACTAATTGGAGAGAGTGTCTACAGGTGTGAATGTGTATTGTATTACTAATTGGAGAGAGTGTCTACAGGTGTGAATGTGTATTGTATTACTAATTGGAGAGAGTGTCTACAGGTGTGAATGTGTATTGTATTATTAATTGGAGAGAGTGTCTACAGGTGTGAATGTGTATTGTATTACTAATTGGAGAGAGTGTCTACAGGTGTGAATGTGTATTGTATTACTAATTGGAGAGAGTGTCTACAGGTGTGAATGTGTATTGTATTATTAATTGGAGAGAGTGTCTACAGGTGTGAATGTGTATTGTATTACTAATTGGAGAGAGTGTCTACAGGTGTGAATGTGTATTGTATTACTAATTGGAGAGAGTGTCTACAGGTGTGAATGTGTATTGTATTACTAATTGGAGAGAGTGTCTACAGGTGTGAATGTGTATTGTATTACTAATTGGAGAGAGTGTCTACAGGTGTGAATGTGTATTGTATTATTAATTGGAGAGAGTGTCTACAGGTGTGACTGTTTATTGTATTATTAATTGGAGAGAGTGTCTACAGGTGTGACTGTTTATTGTATTATTAATTGGAGAGAGTGTCTACAGGTGTGAATGTTTATTGTATTATTAATTGGAGAGAGTGTCTACAGGTGTGAATGTTTATTGTATTATTAATTGGAGAGAGTGTCTACAGGTGTGAATGTGTATTGTATTATTAATTGGAGAGAGTGTCTACAGGTGTGACTGTTTATTGTATTATTAATTGGAGAGAGTGTCTACAGGTGTGAATGTTTATTGTATTATTAATTGGAGAGAGTGTCTACAGGTGTGAATGTGTATTGTATTATTAATTGGAGAGAGTGTCTACAGGTGTGACTGTTTATTGTATTATTAATTGGAGAGAGTGTCTACAGGTGTGAATGTGTATTGTATTATTAATTGGAGAGAGTGTCTACAGGTGTGAATGTGTATTGTATTATTAATTGGAGAGAGTGTCTACAGGTGTGAATGTGTATTGTATTACTAATTGGAGAGAGTGTCTACAGGTGTGAATGTGTATTGTATTATTAATTGGAGAGAGTGTCTACAGGTGTGAATGTTTATTGTATTATTAATTGGAGAGAGTGTCTACAGGTGTAAATGTTTATTGTATTATTAATTGGAGAGAGTGTCTACAGGTGTAAATGTTTATTGTATTATTAATTGGAGAGAGTGTCTACAGGTGTGACTGTTTATTGTATTATTAATTGGAGAGAGTGTCTACAGGTGTGAATGTGTATTGTATTATTAATTGGAGAGAGTGTCTACAGGTGTGAATGTGTATTGTATTATTAATTGGAGAGAGTGTCTACAGGTGTGAATGTGTATTGTATTACTAATTGGAGAGAGTGTCTACAGGTGTGAATGTGTATTGTATTATTAATTGGAGAGAGTGTCTACAGGTGTGAATGTTTATTGTATTATTAATTGGAGAGAGTGTCTACAGGTGTAAATGTTTATTGTATTATTAATTGGAGAGAGTGTCTACAGGTGTGAATGTGTATTGTATTATTAATTGGAGAGAGTGTCTACAGGTGTGAATGTTTATCTGCATGACATTGACAGGCACAATAAGTCAGCTGGGATAGGCTCCAGCTCACCTGCCTTGACCCTAATGAAGGCAAACAGTGCACAAAACAGATTGGTGGATAATAAATGAATATATTTGAACTAAACAGGAGTGAAAATGAACATGAATCAATTAATCAAGAATATCAAATGTATTGAACACAAATGATTGATTTTGTGCCACTAAAGAAAGTGAAAATGTCAAAATGTTATCTTTATTAATACTACTAGTGTAGTATTTTAGTCCATTAGAAACATGTTTGAAGACTTATTCGTGGCGTTTGTCAAACATTAAAGAACAGTTGGGAATATATTAAAAATAAAAACACTCACCGCTCGCAGTTGCTCCAATCGGTCCTTCATCTTCCCGACTGGAGTTAACGCTGAGAAAGGAAATAATGCGATGAAAAAGCGAGTGAAAAGAGAGTTTTGTGCCCCGGCAGCTGGCGAGCTAGCAGGCCGACATGAAGTCAAGTCTCCCCCGCCAACGCTGGCCTTCAAGACGGATCAAAGTCCTCCAAAGTCCCGGTCAGGACTGTTGGACAAAACCACTTGTTTTTGTGACAAGAAGAGTCTTCTGGACGTGTTTCCCATACAATATGGCTGCGGGCGCTGTAAAGCAGGGGATTAAAACAACTATAATCTGTTTGTGTGCCGGCCCGCCGTCATCATTCTACAACGCACTTTTCACTCCCGCGCATGCGCACACGCATCACGGGGGCAAGAAGGTGAGGCCGCGCCCACCAGCCACCTGCGCCGCCGGTGCGTTCAGGTGCTGTGGGACGAAATGGGTGAGAACTACGTTAATTGACGTCAAGCGGGCTTGTTTCGCTCACCTTTCTGACGCAACGATCGAAGATCAAAAAGTAGTGACTCATTTATTTTTAAACTGCTTTTACCGCACAAAGGCTTAATACGAATACGACATATTTAAATCTAATAATAAATGACCAATTATTCATTGACACAGTATGCCACTTAAAGGCCTACTGAAATGATTTTTTTTTATTTAAACGGGGATAGCAGATCTATTCTATGTGTCATACTTGATCATTTCGCGATATTGCCATATTTTTGCTGAAAGGATTTAGTATAGAACAACGACGATAAAGATTGCAACTTTTGGTATCTGATAAAAAAAAGGCTTGCACCTACCGGAAGTAGCGTGACGTAGTCAGTTGAACATATACGCAAAGTTCCCTATTGTTTACAATGATGGCCGCATGAAGTGAGAGAGATTCGGACCGAGAAAGCGACAATTTCCCCATTAATTTGAGCGAGGATGAAGGATTTGTGGATGAGTAAAGTGCAAGTGAAGTACTAGTGGGGAGTTGAAGCTATTCAGATAGGGAAGATGCTGTGAGAGGCGGGGGTGACCTGATATTCAGCTGGGAATGACTACAACAGTAAATAAACACAAGACATATATATACTCTATTAGCCACAACACAACCAGGCTTATATTTAATATGCCACAAATTAATCCTGCATAAAAACACCTGCGTGTTTGTTATGCTAGCTCCTAGCTCCTCTGCTAGCTCCTATCTCCATAGAACACGCCAATACAATTCAAACACCTGATCAACACACACAATCACTCAGCCCAAAAGACCGTTTACCTAACCCAAGGTTCATAAAGCTTATATATTTTTAAAAAGTTACGTACGTGACGCGCACATACGGTCAAGTTATCGAATGTTTAGCAGCCAAGGCTGCATACTCACGGTACCTGATATTCAGCTGGGAATGACTACAACAGTAAATAAACACAAGACATATATATACTCTATTAGCCACAACACAACCAGGCTTATATTTAATATGCCACAAATTAATCCTGCATAATAACACCTGCGTGTTTGTTATGCTAGCTCCTAGCTCCTCTGCTAGCTCCTATCTCCATAGAACACGCCAATACAATTCAAACACCTGATCAACACACACAATCACTCAGCCCAAAAGACGTTCACCTAACCCAAGGTTCATAAAGCTTATATATTTTTAAAAAGTTACGTACGTGACGCGCACGTACGGTACGGTACGTGTTATGCTAGCTCCTAGCTCCTCTGCTAGCTCCTAGCTCCATAGAACACGCCAATACAATTCAAACACATGATCAACACACACAATCACTCAGCCCAAAAGACCGTTCACCTAACCCAAGGTTCATAAAGCTTATATATTTTTAAAAAGTTACGTACATACGCAAAAAAAAGCCAAAGCTGCATACTCACAGTAGCACGTCTGCGTCTTTGTCATCCAAATCAAAGTAATCCTGGTAAGAGTCTGTGTTGTCCCAGTTCTCTACAGGCGTCTGTGTATCCAAATCAAAAGTCCTCCTGGTTAGAGTCTCTGTTATCCGAGTTCTTCCATCTTGACTGCATCTTTCGGGAATGTAAACAAAGAAGCGCCGGCTGTGTACTGTTGTGGCTGACTACGTTCGAAAAATACGTCCATTTCGCACCGACAACTTTCTTCTTTGCTTGCTCGGCTTCCTTCTCCATAATGCAATGAACATGATTGAAACAGATTCACGAACACAGATGTCCAGAATACTGTGGAATTATGAAATGAAAACAGAGCTTTTTCGTATTGGCTTCAATGTGGAAGGCATACCCGTGTTCGCCGGGCTACGTCACGCGCATACGTCATCCTCAGAGGCGTTTCGAACCGGAAGTTTAGCGGCAAATTTAAAATGTCACTTTATAAGTTAACCCGGCCGTATTGGCATGTGTTATAATGTTAAGATTTCATCATTGATATATAAACTATCAGACTGCGTGGTCGGTAGTAGTGGCTTTCAGTAGGCCTTTAAGTGTACAGCCGGGGTCCCCAAACTACGGCCCGCAGGAAAACCCAAGTTAAAAAATTTTAAAAATAAAATAAAACATATACATATATATATATATATATATATTAATCTGTCCTTTGTTACTCTCAGTGTCTCCTAGAGTCCTAGCCGCTCAGGCAAATCATTAAAAATGCATTTTCCCGGCCATCAATAACGTGACATCATCGGGCTCGGAATATGAATATGAATATGAATATATATATATATATATATATATATATATATATATATATATATATATATATATATATATATATATATATATATATATATATATATATATATGTATGAATATATATTATATATATGTGTATATATATATATATATATATATATATATATATATATATATATATATATATATATATATATATATATATTCATACATACATACATATATATATATGTGTGTATGCATGAATATATATATATATATTCATACATACATATATATGTGTGTATATATGTATGAATATATACATATATATATTTTCATACATACATACATACATACATACATACATATATATATATATATATATATATATATATATATATATATATATATATATATATATATATATATGTGTGTGTATGTATGAATATATATATATATATTCATACATACATATATATGTGTGTATATATGTATGAATATATACATATATATATTTTCATACATACATACATACATACATACATATACATATATATATATATATATATATATATATATATATATATATGTGTGCATATATGTATGAATCAGTGGCGTGCGGTGAGGTTCATGTCAGGTGAGGCACTGACTTCATCACAGTCAGATTTACAAACATATGAAGCCTAAAGAGTATCTTATTCACCATTTGAATGGCAGCAGTTAACGGGTTATGTTTAAAAGCTCATACCAGCATTGGGAATTGGGGGTTAAATCACCAAAAATTATTCCCGGGCGCGGCGCCGCTGCTGCCCACTGCTCCCCACTGCTCCCCTCACCTCCCAGGGGGTGAACAAGGGGATGGGTCAAATGCAGAGGACAAATTTCACCACTGTAAAAACAAAAAAGACATTTGAGAAAATGCAAATTTTCAAGGCAACATGATGCAACAAGATTTTTGCGTTTTCTCAACTTTTGACTACTGCTGGCCAGACACTGTTTTGGTACACTGTAAAAAAATATAGTTTTTAATTTAGTCAGACTCAGAAATAAGGTTTCACTATGTTTAACTACCAAAACAGTGTCTGGCCAGCAGTAGTCAAAAGTTGAGAAAACGCAAAAATCTTGTTGCATCATGTTGCCTTGAAAATTTGCGTTTTCTCAACTTTTTTTTTTTCTCACAGTGTAGTGTGTGTGTGACAATCATTGGTACTTTAACTTTACACTTACAAACTGTAGCACACAAAAAAGCACATTTAATAAAAAAAAACGTTATTATGGTCTTACCTTTACTTATAAGTGCGGGAGCAGTGGTGTTCGTGTTGGAAGAGTCGTGAATGAATGAAATATGAAATCCGCGCAGCAGTCTGCAGGTGTACCTAATGTTGTGTCCCTGTTCACGGCTCCTCCGGCGCGCCGCGCGAGCATTGTTGTTTTTGCACTTTTTGGCTTCTTGTTAAGTGACTTTTTTTTTGGGTGGATTCGGTCTAGCATGTGGAGGGTTTGGGTGTGGGCTTTGGTTGGTGTGGCGCTCCCGTCGGGCGGTGCATTCTGCGGCGGAGGTGCTTGGCACCAGGAGGCGGGGTTATGAGACGAGCCTCCAGTTTTATGATCGCTCAGCACAAGAAATATGTTACACACATACAGTTGTTGACAAAATACACTGGACATTATATACCTCAGCTTACTAAACTATGGAAATGTATAACATAATTCATATAGCAATACGGTCTCACTGCACAGCAGGCCAGCAGTTAGTCGAGTCATTGTGCACAATCCACGTTGAGGCACAACGCAGTAAAAAATAAAAATAATCTAAAACTGGTGAAGTTAAATGGAAAATAACTTTAGTATAATCACTGGATACATATAACTAATTAATTTTTTTTTGTTTTTACTTTTTTTTTCTTTCCATGATGGCAGGTGAGGCCCCGCCTCCCCTGCCTCTAGTGACTGCACGCCACTGGTATGAATATATATATATTCATACATACATACATATATGTATGAATATATATAGGTGTGCATATATGTATGAATATATATATATATATATACACACACATATATATTCATACATATATATATACACACACACATATATATATATTCATACATATATATATTCACACATATATATTCATACATATATATTCATACATATACACACACACATATATATATATATAGCCTGCAGTTCCCGGCCAAATGTGTTTAACCCAATGCGGCGAACGGAACGGGACAAGCGGTAGAAAATTGATGGTTTGGGGACCTCTGGTGTTCAGTATTTCATCCACTTTTTTAATATGCAATATTATGCAAAATGTACTTCTACATTATACAGTACAATGTTTGTTAGCCTTTTACTATTTTTCAATTGACTTTGCTTATTTCAATTTATATTTCTAATGTATTTACTTTGTCATTGATGTTACGATTTACCTTATTCCAAATGATTGCATTACTATTGTTTTACCACCAACAAACATATAGCCACACCTAAACACAGGCAGTGAACAAACTTGAGACATTAGGGAGTTCAAGCAGGTGTTTCCAAAGTCATTTGCAATGCAAAGCTATTTTTTTATTGGCTCTTGGCATATTCTAAACAATTAAATACAGGCTCAAATCAAAACATGTACAAACTGTTAGTATTGTCTCAGCATCCTGGAAAACCGTACTTAAGTCAAAATGAGCACATTCTGGAGTTAGTTTTCAGCGCACAAGACATCCAAACTTGGTAAAAAGGGTAATATCATAGAAAGTAGACATTGTGTGATACTGTATTCTTAAAGAAGTTTGCAATTGAATAGGTTGTGACAGGAATATTATTCAGATGGACATGCAACCATTGCAGATCAGTGTAGTGGCATCTTAGTATCAGTGGACATAAGACTTTTATGTAACAGCAAGAACATTCAACAGATGGACTGAGCATGACTGCCCTCTGGTGGCCTTCAGAACAAACTGGAAAGAAGAGGCAAAAGAACACCAGTGTGGACATGTTGTCTTGAGAACGTCTTTATTCACCTTCCAACAGCATGGTGAGCTGGGTCAAGTGCAGCGGATGGTGATAAGAAGAGAAGCATATTGCCATGCCAATAACACCTGGGTGGATGTGTCTATACAGTGAAATGCACCTGAAACTTTTCAACCAAGTTTTATTTCTTTTTTTCCTTTTAACTCAGTTTTAAAACAGAAAAAGATTTCAAAAATAAAAAAATCTTAAGGGGTTTACAGCTATGGGGGCAAAATACCAACAAGTTAACTTCCACAGAGGGGTGTGGGGGGACTCGGGGAACAGGTTAGAGGTCATCCTCGTCATCTGGGAGTGCCGTTTGTGATGCGACCTGACAGGGTGGCAGAGAACAGTCTTACAGTCAAGTCACTACTTGGAACTTTCAAGTTTGCAGTCGACACATTGAACTAGAGGTGTCCCCATACCCATATTTTGGTACAGGTACCTAAATGTACTTAGATACTTTTCTAAATAAAGGTGTTACATTTTTATAAATGTTTATTATTGCAATTTAGTCCTTAAATAAAATAGTGAACATAGTAAACAAACAAAGACTCCTAATTAGTCTGCTGACGCATGCAGTAACATATTGTGTCATTTATACACCTATTATTTTGTACACATTATGAGGGACAAACTGTAAAAATGGGTTATTAATCCACTTGTTCATCAATATCAGCTTATTTTCTGTTTCAACATGTTCTATCTACACTTCTGTTAAAATGTAATAATCACTTATTCTTCTCTTATTTCACACTTTACATTAGTTTTGGAAGATACCACAAATTTGGGTATCGATCCAATACCAAGTAGTTACAGGATCATACATTTGTCATATTCAAAGTCCTCATGTGTCCAGGGACGTATTTACTGAGTTTATAAGCATAACATAAATATTCAAAAAGAAAAACATTTTGTGATGCTAAAAAAATATTGTATCGACTAGATACGCTCCTGTACTTGGTATCATTACAGTGGATGGCAGGTGTAGATCCACTCATGACGTTTGTTTACATTGTGACGCCGGTGAGCTATTGTATGCTGTATAATACTGTATTTATATTATTGACATTTGAATAATGCTGTATAAGACTATTTATGTTATTGACATGTGAATAATGCTGTATAATAGACTGTATTTATATTATCCACATGGAATAATGCTGTATAATAGACTGCATTTAAATTATTCACATGTGAATAATGCTGTATAATAGACTATTTATATTATTCACATGTGAATAATGCTGTATAATAGACTATATTATTCACATGTGAATAATGCTGTATAATAGACAGCATTTAAATTATTCACATGTGAATAATGCTGTATAATAGACTATTTATATTATTCACAAGTGAATAATGCTGTATAACAGACAGCATTTATGTTATTCACATGTGAATAATGCTGTATAATAGATTGCATTTATATTATTCACATGGAATAATGCTGTATAATAGACAGCATTTTTGTTATTCACATGTGAATAATGCTATATAATAGACTGCATCTATATTATTCACATGTGAATAATGCTGTATAATAGACTATTTATATTATTCACATGTGAATAATGCTGTATAATAGACAGCATTTTGTTATTCACATGTGAATAATGCTGTATAATAGATTGCATTTATATTATTCACATGGAATAATGCTGTATAATAGACTATATTATTCACATGTGAATAATGCTGTATAATAGACTGCATCTATATTATTCACATGGAATAATGCTGTATAATAGACTGCATTTATATTACTCACATGTAAAGAATGCTGTATAATAGACTATATTATTCACATGTGAATAATGCTGTATAATAGACTGTATTTATATTATTCACATGTGAATAATGCTGTATAATAGACTGTATTTATATTATTCACATGTGAATAATGCTGTATAATAGACTATATTATTCACATGTGAATAATGCTGTATAATAGACTATTTATATTACTCACATGTGAAGAATGCTGTATAATAGACTATTTATATTACTCACATGTGAAGAATGCTGTATAATAGGTATTTTGAGTGAATAATATAAATACAGTCTAAGTGTTTGTCTATTGTGAGCGAACTGTGGTGCTGAATTTCCCCCAGGGATCAATAAAGTACTTTCTATTATATTCTACCTAATGTTTCATTAGTATGGCGGTACTGTACTAGTACCGGTATACCGTACAACCCGACATTGAACTTACTTGAAGCTCCTCCTCATACTTGGCGGCCATGCTGGGGTCCATTGCAACTTCCGGGGGAGCGAGGGCAGGCATTTCCACAAACTCCATGTTGGGATCGCCAGCTAGTTTCTTTGCTAGCCACAGGAAAGGCTTCTCAAAGTTGTAGTTACTCTTGGCAGAAATATCGTAGTACTGGGGAGACAGCGGTCACAACGTGAGCGTGAAGCGTTCAGTCTCCACGTAAACAACAAAAGTCGTGCAATCTTACCTGCAGGTTCTTCTTGCGATGAAAGACGATGCTTTTGGCTTTGACTTTCCTGTCTTTGATGTCCACCTTGTTGCCGCACAGCACGATGGGAATGTTTTCACACACTCGCACCAGATCGCGATGCCAGTTGGGTACGTTCTTGTAGGTGACACGGGAGGTGACGTCAAACATGATGATGGCACACTGAGCTGTTGGAGGGAGAACGTTTGCATGCAGTCAAAATATGGCCGTGAGCTTCAAAGCCAGGCTATTTTATACTTCAATCAATCAATGTTTATTTATATAGCCCTAAATCATGAGTGTCTCAAAGGGCTGCACAAGCCACAAAGACATCCTCGGCTCAGATCCCAGGGCAAGAAAAAAAACCCCAATGAAAAACCTTGGAGGGGACCGCAGATGTGGGGACCCCCCCTGGGCGACCTGTGCAATGTACATCAAGTGGATCTCGCACAATATTGTGAGAGTCCAGTCCATAGTGGATCTAACATAATAGTGAGAGTCCAATCCATAGTGGATCTAACATAATAGTGTTTGAGCCTAGTCCATAGTGGATCTAACATAATATTATGAGAGTCCAGTCCATAGTGGATCTAACATAATATTATGAGAGTCCAGTCCATAGTGGATCTAACATAATATTATGAGAGTCCAGTCCATAGTGGATCTAACATAATATTGTGAGAGTCCAGTCCATAGTGGATCTAACATAATATTATGAGAGTCCAGTCCATTGTGGATCTAACATAATAGTGTGAGAGTCCAGTCCATAGTGGATCTAACATAATAGTGTGAGAGTCCAGTCCATAGTGGATCTAACATAATAGTGTGAGAGTCCAGTCCATAGTGGATCTATTTTACCAAGAAAGTATAATGTCTTATTTTTTTAAATACACCTTGATTTTAAGAATTGTGTACAAGTACTTATTGATCTTATTCAACAATTATGTGATAATGTTTTATACATCATTACATCCTGGGTGGACTTAACAAAAAGTGTTAATGATTGAAAGTGAAACAAATGCAATGTTGTGAGTCTGAGGTCACCTTGAATGTAGTAACCATCTCTCAGGCCTCCAAACTTCTCCTGGCCAGCTGTGTCCCACACGTTGAACCGCAGTGGTCCTCTGCTGGTGTGGAAGACCAGGGGGTGCACCTCCACTCCGAGTGTAGCTGCAAGCACAGGAGAAGACATCCTTCATAAAAAAACATTTAAATCACAGGTGTCTAGGGATGATACTCGAAACCGGTTTTCCCGGTTGTTTGATAAGAAAGGAACCGAGTCCTCGGACTCGAATCCCTTTTTGAGAACCGGTACCCGTTATCGAGACCACTATAGTAAAGGAAAAGAGTTGATTCTTTATTCGAATCCCGTCCGGACCAGAAATGCTCCGTGGGACATCACAATAAATGACGTCACGTAGCTCAGTCATTAGGCGCAGATAGCGAAAGCAGGAAAACAATGGACGGAAAAATGCGCTCCAAGTTGTAATAAAGTTCAAAACAAAAGCTATAATCCATCGAATAACTTTACTGAGAGATTTTAGCAGGGTAAAACACATGACGAACACTTTTACACCAAACGGAAACATAGCAACGCTCCTCCTTTACGGCAGCTGTCGCAACGTTCTTAAAACAAACGCAGCACATACATATATATACACAACATATCTCCCTTTTTTAACTTTTGTTTTTCTTTCCTTGTAAACAAAACAAAATCACACTGTAGATGTGTTGTCTAATTATAAATAATGCAGACGAGGCGTGTTGGCTGAGTTCTTGACGTTTACTTTCACAGCATGGCAACATGCAACACTTTTCGGGGCTACCGCGCATGCTCGTAACTCCCGTTGCATGCTGGGTAGTGTAGTTGTTATATTCTCTAGCTCATAACATTTCCCCCCCATAAAGAAATAATGTTAACTCAATAAAGTGTATTTCTTTTTTTAGCTTTAACTTTTCATTTATTAGCATTGTAACCAGATTTGCAAAGAACTTTTCTCTTCATAGAATGTTCTTTCAATAAAGAAATAAAGTGCAAAAATGTCAAAGCATCATAACAAACAGTTATGTCAAATAGCAGCAGAAGTGCACTTTTTGGAGAGCTGTATTATTTTCAGTTTTGTGCCCAAGGGACTGATTTTATTTAACACTATATTATTATTTATACACCTATAGTGATCACAGAGACAGGTTGTTTTTGTGTTACTGTATATATTTGTTTCTCTGAAAAATCCCACTTAATATACTTTGGGTAACAACAGTCAATATTTATTTATTTTATTTTATTTTTTTAGGTGGGTAACAGTCAATATTTATTTATTAGATTTTATTTTTTTATTATATAATAAAAGTGAGCTTTTGTTAAACCAAATATTGTGTGTTTTTTTCCATATACAACAACCTATCTGGACTCGTTAAGAGAATCGATAAGGAATCGGTTCGATCAGAGGATTCGATAATAGGCTCGAACTCGATAATTCCTTATCAAACATCATCCCTACAGGTGTCACACTCAAGGCCCGAGGGCCAGATCTGGCCCTAAAAAAAATTGGAAATATAAAAGTTTGGGGTCACATTGAAATGTCCTTATTTTTGAAGGAAAAGGACTGTACTTTTCAATGAAGATAACTTTAAACTAGTCTTAACTTTAAAGAAATACACTCTATACATTGCTAATGTGGTAAATGAATATTCTAGCTGCAAATGTCTGGTTTTTGGTGCAATATCTACATAGGTGTATAGAGGCCCATTTCCAGCAACTATCACTCCTGTGTTCTAATGGTACAATGTGTTTGTTCATTGGCTCAGAAGGCTAATTGATGATTAGAAAACCCTTGTGCAATCATGTTCACACATCTGAAAACACTTTAGCTCGTTACAGAAGCTACAAAACTGACCTTCCTTTGAGCAGATTGAGTTTCTGGAGCATCACATTTGTGGGGTCAATTAAACGCTCAAAATGGCCAGAAAAAGAGAACTTTCATCTGAAACTCGACAGTCTATTCTTGTTCTTAGAAATTAAGGCTATTCCACAAAATTGTTTGGGTGACCCCAAACTTTTGAACGGTAGTGTATGTGTCAATAAAGCACTTCATATTTTCTCACTAAATGTCATTGATTTTTTTCATTTTGACAGAAAAAAATAGATGTACTGCTTGAAGTTGCATACCTTTTAAACTTTAATAGTATCAATTTTTGCAACAAATATTACAGTATATTATCATTCTTTCCAAACATGTTTTTGTCTAAATAAAAATACTTAACAGCAAACTATCCAACAAATTAATAAAAATGACAATAATTGTTATGTTCTTTACAGAATATTACTGTAAATTGAAAAAAAACTACTGTTTTTTTGCGTTAATATTCTGTTGACTGAGCGGCCAGTTTTTGACTGTAAAATCTACGGTTGTTTTACTGGTGTATTTCTGTAAATAGAAAGACGGTACATTTGTTTTTACGATAGAAAAACTGGCAGCTAAGTTGCCAGAAAAAGAAAATAACTTGTAGTTTTTCCATGAACAATATAATGTTGTAAAAACCCAATGTCAATTTAACACAAACATTCTGGCAACTAAGCTGCCAGCTTTCCCCCCCAAAAAATACAGTGGTACTGTTTTTCCATTTACTGTAAAATGTTGAAAAAAAACAGTATTTTACAGTAAAATTTTGTAATAGTGTACAGCTCTGGTAATGGGTACATTCACACCCACCTGCACAAATGTACTTCAAAATAAATATGACTTTTTTTGTTTACTAGGGCATGCATATATAATATGCATTAGTTTGACCATTTAAAATCAACCATAATAAAAAGGAGATGCTTGGAAATAGCATAAAAATGCCCCAAAAACTTGGAAAAACACAATTCATAGCGCTACTTTTTGGTGTAACCATCATGAGCGTTCTGGTCAGGTATATTTCTTTTATATTTTGACAAATCATCATATTTATGTATTACTAAATTTGAATAGGTATTGATCAATCTTTAAGCTGTGTGTATTTGATTTCAGTTGGCTTTTGACATCTTATTTAGAATTGTAGTTGAAACTTTTACAACCTTGTTGCGCTCATGATGGCGTAACCAAACTACATTTCATTTAATGATCTTATTTTGAATATTTATTCCCTTTTTTACATTTAGTATATTTAAATATTCATTTATAAACATTGAATACATTTCAAACATCAATAAAATGCAATTGCCTTCATCTTATAGGGTAATGTTTAGTTACACCAAGTCATGAGCGTAACACTAAGCTTCATCACTTTGACTTGTAATATCTCTAATTCTGGTGGTGTTTTATGCTTTTTTCTTTTTGGAACATGTACTATACATATAATACAATAAAGTCCCATATAAAAGCATGTTTCTAGCAATACTTTAATTTTGCCTTTGAAAGTAACACTCCAATGTCCATTAGTGGAGCTGTACACAAATGTAAAGTGTTTACTGTAAAATCGGCAGTCTACTTAAAAATATAGATCATTAATAATGAAATCCAGAGGCAAATTCATACATTATTGACTGTTACAAACGGCCCTCTGATGGCAGCCATAACTGCCATGTGGCCCTCAATGAAAACATGTTTGACATCCCTGTCTTTAATGAACCTCAGTAGCATCACAGACTCCCTGAAATACAAGCAAAACATCCTGTTGCCCGGGCGATTAGGCCTAAAATACAGATTCTTGCATTAACTATATACTATTTGTTGTATTACAACATTTCAAAACAGGCTATGAAGGATTTATTTGTTTAATTTGCTGACATGTTAGCCTGGATAGCATGGCGTCATGTTGCTTGCTCAGGGTGTCAGTGACAATGGTACTTGTGAAAAAATAAATGTATTAATTGCCGCTGTGGAGGCGAGGATGAGTAACCTGGAGTGGCTGCACATTTCAGGACATTTTAACACTATAGATGTTTTGTTTATTGTTCAGGTTTCAACAAGTCAAATTTAAAACCACAATGAATACAATTTAATAACTATTTCAGATCGATATTGGCGAAAAGTACAAAAGACACGAAGGAACATTGGAGTATAAAGTATATGAATGTATTCACAGCATTCACTTTGAAATACAAAATGTCTAACCAAACTAAAAACACCAGAAGCCTCTGTTGTGAACTAATATTAGTTTGGAATTCAGGATAAAAAGAATATTGCAAAACTACAGTATCGCCAACGGCCATTGTGTGTGTGTGTGTACACCGTGTGTATTCTACATTATCTGAGCTCTCGTCTCTCGTGGCTGCAATCTCCAAAATGTTCTTTAGCTTGACGAATGTTGCCTTGCAGCTCCTCCTCAGAGCATTTGATTTTGTTATGAGCTAGGCCATCTTCAACAAACCTGACCGTCTCACGTGACCCAGCCAGAATTAAGACGACCTAACTCAAACCACGTGGTTTCACAAAACGAATACAACCAAACGACGAGAAGTTCTAAACAATCAAAATTCATGGCAACATTCTCAACAGACCTGTCACCAACCAGACTGCTCTCTCTCCCCCCCACACTTAGGGCTGGGGAAGGAAGTCACATGACTAATGCGCTTTCAAAATAAAAGCATGTATACTTCCGCGGTATATATTTTTTTTGTTGAATGGGACAAATGCATGTCCCACAGGCCCCTGGACACTAACACTGTGGATCCACTATGTGGATCAGCCCAAGTCTTTGGAGGGTCACTGTGGTCATCTGACCAAAAACAGTTTATCGCCTCAGAAATATTCCTAAAGTGAGAAATTTGCTGTCAAAATTGGATCTGGAAATGATCATTCACGCGTTAATTTCAACACTAAAGAGACTTTAGACGGCACAAAATGCAGCTTCCAGACTTTAGACCGGTACACCCAGAACAGTCCATATTATCCCCGTTTGATCCAGTCTTCATTGGCTTACAGTCAAATTCCACATTAAGTTGAAGATTTTAGTCCTGACTTTCCGTGCGTTGCATGGCGGGGCCCCTCAGTGCATCAAACAAACAAAATTATGGCTAGTTGAGCAACAATCGTGTTCCCATGTTTAGTTTTTACTCATTTTTACTAATTGGTTTTTATCTAGTCTGCACTTTGTCTGTGTTATTATTATTATTATTGGCTTTTATCTAGTTTGCACTTTGTCTGTGTTATTATTATTATTATTGGCTTTTATCTAGTTTGCACTTTGTCTGTGTTATTACTATTATCATTATTTAGTTAATGCACCTTTTAACTATCAATTAAATCCACTTTTTATCCTTTTTATGATGTTGCCCGTTTTAATTGAATTGTTTTACCTCACCTATGTTTTGTACAGCGTTTTTTGATTTTATCCGTGAAAAGCACTTTATAAAACAAAAAGTACTTATTTACTGTGTTGTTGTGCGGCGACGGCGTAATGACCGCGTGATATTCGGCTGGTGTGACGGCCTAGAGGTGGTGTGACATGTGCTGCTTGCATATGTCGGCAAATATGACATGGACGCGAGCAGGCCTCACGCCCAAACGACATCGTGTCAGCGCACAAGCACGTTTGAGGGGCAGACCGTCTGTCCTCAGCAAGACGTCTGTCCGTCTGACAGACAAAAGGCATCACCATGCGCAGCAGAAACTAACGGTACATACTTTCTCACTGACACTGCAGCATCCACGCCACCAGGGAACAAATCAGTCAACTTGCTCTTGGTAGCCCTCCCCTTAGTTCTGTTTTGTAGTGACGTTTTAACTTTTCCTTCAAAATCGAAACATTTAAAAGCAAGACTGAAGTTTATGAATGTTTTAAATAAAATTAATGTGAATAGATTAAAGATACATATATATATTTTTTAAATCGTATTTTAGGGGGATTTTAGACATTTTAAGGCCTTAAATGCAAATTGTTGGATATAATACTTTCAAAGGCCCAACTGATACAATCTGTCCAATATTTATTTAAAAAATATTATATATTTCCAATCAGGAGCCACCACAGCGAGACAATGGTTTACATTGACTGGCGTTCTTGATGCAACCTTGGCCAGGGATCGAACCCTCGCCCGAGAGGCAGAAGCGTGTACCACCAGAGATGAACAGACTCGTTAATATCTATTTCATTATCTCATTGGTGAAAGAGGAAAAGGTTTGCTGTAAAACAGGGGTTGGCAACCCGCGGCTCCAGAGCCGCATGCATGCGGCTCTTTGACCACTCTGATGCGGCTCAGCTGCATACTTGCCGACCCTCCCGATTTTCCCAGCAGCTTACTTACGATCTCCGTGCCTCTCCTAGAAATCCCTCAAGGAAAATATTTTCAGATTTTCACCTTAATAACTGAATTAAGGGCATACCCTGATGGCTCTGCATTTATTGTCCTCTATAGGTTGTACAAACAGCATGCCAGACAGGTTCCATGTTGTATTGAGCTTGGACTCGTACACGTAGGAGACAGCAAGGCATACTTGGTCAACAGCCACACAGTTTACACTGACGGTTGCCGTATAAAACAACTTTAACACTGTTATGTTACAAATATGCGCCACACTGTGAACCCACACCAAAAAAGAATGACAAACATTTCTGGAGAACCTGCGCACCGTAACACAACATAAACACAACACAACAAATACCCAGAATGCCATGCAGCCCTGACTACAAACTCCGCCCCCCCCACACACATAACCCCCCCCTCCACACCCCTCCGTGCATCGGTTGAGGTGGGCGGGGTTTGGTGGTAGCGGAAGAGTCAGGGCTGCATGGCAATTTGGGTATTTATTTTGTTGTGTTTATGTTGTGTTACAGTGCGGATGTTCTCCAGAAATGTGTTTGTCATTCTTTTTTAGTGTGGTGCATATTTGTAACGTAACAGTGTTAGTTTTTTTTCTACGGCCACCGTCAGTGTAAACTGTGTGGCTGTTGACCAAGTATGCCTTGCTGTCACTGACGTGTGCAAACAGAAGCTGCATTGAACGTGTGTGACCGAGCAGGTGCGCTATATTTGCAGACTGTAGAGGGTGCTAAAAGCGGTGCTATCAAGCCTTGCACCTTCAGGCGTCTCCCGGAAAAATTGGGAACGTTGGCAAGTATGATGCTGTCAATCGCCATTCATATAAACCTCGCGGGCCGCGTTAACATTAAGTTGTCATAATAAGGTGCGGGCCAGGGCGTGTGTTTGAGACCCCTGGTTAAAACATAGCACAAAGCAAAAAAAGTAAAATGTCATATACAGTGCCCTATCATTTCTAAGAACATGTCGCCATTTAACAAATTTTGATTCTCCCGAGTACCAAACAGGGAGGTAATGGGTCCCATTTTTATAGTCTGTCCACAGCGGATTACTAGGCGTGAGACAAACACTTGTTCGTCCTGGTTATTGTGACGCTACGTGTTTGACATTATTTAAGCCTTTACTGTGTCCGAAAAAGGACAGTTTGTCTTTTCTGTGGTATTAATGACATTTAAAGGACTGTTAGTCCCATGTTGATGTGATAAAACCTCTTTGCTTGGAAGATACATACAATTGCAACTTATATCTTCCTGCACATAGTAAATATTAACAAAGTTTTTGGATGTATTAATTTATGCAACATTTTTATTAAATGTAATATTTCCTGACAAAAAGCAATTCGACATATTTTTATATTTACACATCACATATTTTACTAGAATACCCTAAGGAGCCATACATATATCAAAATCAAGTACCTACTGCACTATTTACTTGTTGAAAAACCCTTTATAGAGTTAAAATCTACCCATACCACCCCTTTGCTGCCGCCAAAAATGGATTTCAAGTAATATTTTGATGCTGACACATCTTAACTTTGACTAGAATACCCATATGAGCATTACATATATCAAAATCAAGTACCTACCGTACTGTTTACTTGTTGAAATACCCTTCAAATACATTTTTGGCAGCAGCAAAGTGGTGGTTTCGGTATACATCTGCTCTAAAAAGGGTATTTCAACAAGTAAACAGTACAGTAGGTACTTGATTTTGATATATGTAATTCGCATAAGGCTATTCTAGTAAAATATGCAGAGATGAGATGGAACTTTGATTTTGGGGCGGCAGCAGTAAAGTTTAGATCCATGAAGAAAAGAAGAAAGTTAAAGAATGTTCATAACTGAATACATTTACATAAAAATGTGTTTTCTTTTGGATTATTTTTATTAATAAATTAAGTAACGTTTATGAGAACCTTTTTCCAAAACAATATAAAATGTGAGATAACAGGATAATGCATACATTTATCAATTGTTTTCAAAATGGTTACAAAAAAGTGTGACCCCATTTTTCTGACTTGATGGGGCCCCATTTTGAAAATTCCTAGCACCAAGTGAGTTTTTCAAGGAACGTGGGGGTATTGTAACCTGCATGAGCACAATGTCCGTGGTTAAATTACGTCCACAACCGTTACACTCACCAACATATTTCTTTTCGAACTCTCCTGTCAGATGCCTTTTGACAAAAGTTGTCTTTCCGGTGCCTCCATCTCCTACCAGCACAAGCTGTCAGAAAGGGAGCCAAAGCACGGTGAGTTCAAACTGCTTCACACACGGTGAACACGCACATCACATCGTTCATGTATTCATTTTTTATTTGAGTCCAAATGTTGCCTTCATCACAACACTTACCTTGAAAGTGGCCACTGGGACAGCCATGGTAAAGACTTATCTGTCGGAAAAAAATAAACAAAGCGGTTAGCATGCTAACAGTTTACAAGTGTCACATACCAAGTTATATGACTCTGGGACAAACTAATGTTATATCAATTAAAACACATTGCAACGTTCTAGAACATTCGACACAAACTAATGTTATATCAATAAAACACATTGCAACGTTCTAGAACATTCGACACAAACTAATGTTATATCAATTTAAACATTGCAACGTTCTAGAACATTCGACACAAACTAATGTTATATCAATTTAAACATTGCAACGTTCTAGAACATTCAACACAAACTAATGTTATATCAATTTAAACATTGCAACGTTCTAGAACATTCAACACAAACTAATGTTATATCAATTAAACATTGCAACGTTCTAGAACATTCGACACAAACTAATGTTCATTCTAGAACATAGCAATGTGTTTAAATTGATATAACATTAGTTTGTGTCGAATGTTCTGGAACGTTGCAATGTGATTAATTGATATAACGTTAGTTTGTGTCGAACGCTAAGCTAGGCTGGTGTAGAATGATCTAGAACGTAGCAATGTTTTAATTTATATAACAGTTTGTGTCGAATGTTCTAGAACGTTGCAATGTGTTTGATAACGTTAGTCCGTGTCGAATGCTAAGCGAGGCTGTGTATAATGTTCTAGAACGTACCAATGTGTTTTGATTGATATAACATTAGTTTGTGTCGAATGTTCTAGAACGTTGCAATGTGTTTATTTGATATAACGTTAGTTTGTGTCGAATGCCAAGCGAGGCTGGTGTATAATGTTCTAGAACGTAGTAATGTTTTTATTGATATAACATTAGTTTGTGTCGAATTTTAAGCGAGGCTGGTGTCGAATGTTCTAGAACGTTGCAATGTGTTTTGATTGATATAACATTAGTTTGTGTCGAATGTTCTAGAACGTTGCAATGTGTTAAATTGATAGCACGTTAGTTTGTGTCGTTCTAGAATGTTGCAATGTCTTTATTTGATAACGTTAGTTCGTGTCGAATGCTAAGCGAGGCTGGTGTATAATGTTCTAGAATGTAGCAATGTGTTTTGATTGACATAACATTAGTTTGTGTCGAATGTTCTAGAACGTTGCAATGTTTTTATTTGATATAACGTTAGTTTGTGTCGAATGCTAAGCGAGGCTGGTGTAGAATGTTCTAGTACTTAGCAATGTTTTAATTTATATAACATTAGTTTGTGTTTAATGTTCTACAACGTTGCAATGTGTTTATTTGATATAACATTAGTTTGTGTCGAATGTTAAGCGAGGCTGGTGTCGAATGTTCTAGAACGTTGCAATGTTTAATTGATATAACATTAGTTTGTGTCGAATGTTCTAGTACGTTGCAATGTGTTTAATTGATGTAACATTAGTTTGTGTCGAATGTTCTAGAACGTTTCAATGTGTTAAATTGATATAACGTTAATTTGTGTCGAATGTTCTAGAACGTTGCAATGTGTTTTGATTGATATAACATTAGTTTGTGTCGAATGTTCTAGAACGTTTCAATGTGTTAAATAGATATAACGTTAGTTTGTGTCGAATGCTAAGCGAGGCGGGTGTAGAATGTCTAAAATCTAGAACATTCGACAAACTAATTTTATAGCAATTTAAAAACATTGCAACGTTCTAGAACATTCGACACTAGCCTTGCTCAGCATTCGACACAAACTGTTATATCAAAACATTGCAACGTTCTAGAACAATCGACACAAACTAATGTTATATCAAAACACATTGCAACGTTCTAGAACATTCGACACAAACTAATGTTATATCAATTTAAACACATTGCTACGTTCTACAACATTCGACACAAATATCAATTAAACACTATCGATAAACACGGAAGCCGCCGATAAACAAAGTAGTGAGGCAGCTAGCTGGACATTATATATCACATATTTGAAGAAGTTTAGGGAGACAAGAGGACGTATTTCAGGGTACATTGTTAGCACGCAGCATGGGCGCCATTCTCTCTGTAGGCCATGCTAACTACTTAGCTCCATGCTAACTCGACTAGCAACTTAGCGCCAACGTTGCCTCCCAATGGCGGCTGCTGGGAAGAAGGAACACGAGCAAAGCACAGCTCTTGTAAGAAAAACGTCCCCCGCGTTGAAAGCGCTCCTCAGGAGAAAGTGGCCTAAACGAAGAAGGGGCCTGAGAAGGCCGAGACTCACCGGTGGTGCTGCGACGAGAGGCAAGAGTAAATGGCCGCTGCGTACGCGGGAGATTCGGCGTGGCCTATGATTCAGCTTCCGCCCTTAATCATGTGACCTGTGCAGCGGCAAAAACTCCCTCCAAAGGCAGCCGTATGACGTCACCGCCTTTGTTTGCCACTTCATAAAGTGTCCGCTGTTTAATGTTTCTTACGTCACGACGCGTGCGGGATTGTTACGAAGGAAGTCAACGGCATTTGCAAAATATTACAACACATTTTATCGAAACAAATGGTTCAATTTCAGTTTGATGGTATTTGTATTTGAATACTCTCCGAGAGTTGACTAAAAAATAAAGTGTTTTTTTTAATACTGTATAGTATTGTGTGGCTGTTTAAAATACATGCATTAATGTTTTTTTCCC
>NC_084734.1:8630922-8728422 GCF_033978785.1 Entelurus aequoreus
TGATGACGTTTTGAGACATCTCCTACAACTACAGCACCAGAATTGTGCTGCTGAATCAAGTCCGTTTTTTGGAATTTTTACGACAGGGTCCCTCCCCCCTTACGACATTTTAGCAAAAAATGTTTTTCGTAAAAAATGCATTTTCTTACATTTACGGGTTTAGTCGGGACTCCTGATGACGTTTTGAGACATCTCCTACAACTACAGCACCAGAATTGTGCTGCTGAAGCAAGTCCGTTTTTTGGAATTTTTACGACAGGGTCCCCCCTTACGACATTTTAGCAAAAAATGTTTTTAAAAAAAAATGCATTTTCTTACATTTTCTTACATTTACGGGTTTAGTCGGGACTCCTGATGACGTTTTGAGACATCTCCTACAACTACAGCACCAGAATTGTGCTGCTCAAAAAAGTCCGTTTTTTGAATTTTTTTTTGTAAAAAAAAGTTTTCCCAAAAAAAGCATTTTATGCCATTTTTTGGTTTTGTAGGGACTCCTGATGACGTTTTAAGACATCTCCTACAACTACAGCACCAGAATTGTGCTGCTGAAGCAAGTCTGTTTTTTGGAATTTTTACGACAGGGTCTACGACATTTTAGCAAAATGTTTTTTTCGTAAAATATGCATTTTTTTACATTTTCTTACATTTACGGGTTTAGTCGGGACTCCTGATGACGTTTTGAGACATCTCCTACAACTACAGCACCAGAATTGTGCTGCTGAAGGAAGTCTGTTTTTTGAAAAAATTTTTGTGAAAAAAAGTTTTCCAAAAAAAAGCATTTTATGCCATTTTTAGGTTTTGTTGGGACTCCTGATGACGTTTTAAGACATCTCCTACAACTACAGCACCAGAATTGTGCTGCTGAAGCAAGTCCGTTTTTTGGAATTTTTACGACATTTAAGCTAAAAATGTTTTTCGTAAAATATGCATTTTTTTTACATTTTCTTACATTTACGGGTTTAGTCGGGACTCCTGATGACGTTTTGAGACATCTCCTACAACTACAGCACCAGAATTGTGCTGCTGAAACAAGACCGTTTTTTAAAAATTTTTTTGTAAAAAAAAAGTTTTCCCACAAAAAGCATTTTATGCCATTTTTAGGTTTTGTAGGGACTCCTGATGACGTTTTGAGACATCTCCTACAACTACAGCACCAGAATTGTGCTGCTGAAGCAAGTCCGTTTTTTGGAATTTTTACGACAGGGTCCCCCCTTACGACATTTTAGCAAAAAATGTTTTGCGTAAAAAATGCATTTTCTTACATTTTCTTACATTTACGGGTTTAGTCAGGACTCCTGATGACGTTTTGAGACATCTCCTACAACTACAGCACCAGAATTGTGCTGCTGAAGCAAGTCTGTTTTTTGAATTTTTTTTGTGAAAAAAAGTTTTCCAAAAAAAAGCATTTCATGCCATTTTTAGGTTTTGTAGGGACTCCTGATGACGTTTTGAGACATCTCCTACAACTACAGCACCAGAATTGTGCTGCTGAAGCAAGTCCGTTTTTTGGAATTTTTACGACAGGGTCCCCCCTTACGACATTTTAGCAAAAAATGTTTTTCGTAAAATATGCATTTTTTTACATTTTCTTACATTTACGGGTTTAGTCGGGACTCCTGGTGACGTTTTGAGACATCTCCTGCAACTACAGCACCAGAATTGTGCTGCTGAAACAAGACCGTTTTTTAAAAATTTTTTTGTAAAAAAAAAGTTTTCCCACAAAAAGCATTTTATGCCATTTTTAGGTTTTGTAGGGACTCCTGATGACGTTTTGAGACATCTCCTACAACTACAGCACCAGAATTGTGCTGCTGAAGCAAGTCCGTTTTTTGGAATTTTTACGACAGGGTCCCCCATTACGACATTTTAGCAAAAAATGTTTTGCGTAAAAAATGCATTTTCTTACATTTTCTTACATTTACGGGTTTAGTCAGGACTCCTGATGACGTTTTGAGACATCTCCTACAACTACAGCACCAGAATTGTGCTGCTGAAGCAAGTCCGTTTTTTGGAATTTTTACGACAGGGTTCCCCCTTACGACATTTTAGCAAAAAAAGTTTTTCGTAAAATATGCATTTTTTTTTACATTTTCTTACATTTACGGGTTTAGTCGGGACTCCTGATGACGTTTTGAGACATCTCCTACAACTACAGCACCAGAATTGTGCTGCTGAAGCAAGTCCGTTTTTTGGAATTTTTACGACAGGGTTCCCCCTTACGACATTTTAGCAAAAAAAGTTTTTCGTAAAATATGCATTTTTTTTACATTTTCTTACATTTACGGGTTTAGTCGGGACTCCTGATGACGTTTTGAGACATCTCCTACAACTACAGGACCAGAATTGTGCTGCTGAAGCAAGTCCGTTTTTTGGAATTTTTACGACAGGGTTCCCCCTTACGACATTTTAGCAAAAAATGTTTTTCATAAAATATGCATTTTTTTACATTTTCTTACATTTACGGGTTTAGTCGGGACTCCTGATGACGTTTTCAGACATCTCCTACAACTACAGCACCAGAATTGTGCTGCTGAAACAAGACCGTTTTTTAAATTTTTTTTTGTAAAAAAAAAGTTTTCCCAAAAAAAGTATTTTATGCCATTTTTAGGTTTTGTCGGGACTCCTGAAGACGTTTTAAGACATCTCCTACAACTACAGCACCAGAATTGTGCTGCTGAAGCAAGTCCGTTTTTTGGAATTTTTACGACAGGGTCCCCCCTTACGACATTTTAGCAAAAAAAGTTTTTCGTAAAATATGCATTTTTTTACATTTTCTTACATTTACGGGTTTAGTCGGGACTCCTGATGACGTTTTGAGACATCTCCTACAACTACAGCACCAGAATTGTGCTGCTGAAACAAGACCGTTTTTTAAATTTTTTTTTGTAAAAAAAAAGTTTTCCCAAAAAAAGCATTTTATGCCATTTTTAGGTTTTGTAGGGACTCCTGATGACGTTTTGAGACATCTCCTACAACTACAGCACCAGAATTGTACTGCTGAAGCAAGTCCGTTTTTTGGCATTTTTACGACAGGGTCCCCCCTTACGACATTTTAGCAAAAAATGTTTTTCGTAAAAAATGCATTTTCTTACATTTACGGGTTTAGTCGGGACACCCGATGACGTTTTGAGACATCTCCTACAACTACAGCACCAGAATTGTACTGCTGAAGCAAGTCCGTTTTTTGGCATTTTTACGACAGGGTCCCCCCTTACGACATTTTAGCAAAAAATGTTTTGCGTAAAAAATGCATTTTCTTACATTTTCTTACATTTACGGGTTTAGTCGGGACTTCTGATGACGTTTTGAGACATCTCCTACAACTACAGCACCAGAATTGTGCTGCTGAAGCAAGTCCGTTTTTTGGAATTTTTACGACAGGGTCCCCCCTTACGACATTTTAGCAAAAAATGTTTTTAAAAAAAAATGCATTTTCTTACATTTTCTTACATTTACGGGTTTAGTCGGGACTCCTGATGACGTTTTGAGACATCTCCTACAACTACAGCACCAGAATTGTGCTGCTCAAAAAAGTCCGTTTTTTGAATTTTTTTTTGTAAAAAAAAGTTTTCCCAAAAAAAGCATTTTATGCCATTTTTTGGTTTTGTAGGGACTCCTGATGACGTTTTAAGACATCTCCTACAACTACAGCACCAGAATTGTGCTGCTGAAGCAAGTCTGTTTTTTGGAATTTTTACGACAGGGTCTACGACATTTTAGCAAAATGTTTTTTTCGTAAAATATGCATTTTTTTACATTTTCTTACATTTACGGGTTTAGTCGGGACTCCTGATGACGTTTTGAGACATCTCCTACAACTACAGCACCAGAATTGTGCTGCTGAAGGAAGTCTGTTTTTTGAAAAAATTTTTGTGAAAAAAAGTTTTCCAAAAAAAAGCATTTTATGCCATTTTTAGGTTTTGTTGGGACTCCTGATGACGTTTTAAGACATCTCCTACAACTACAGCACCAGAATTGTGCTGCTGAAGCAAGTCCGTTTTTTGGAATTTTTACGACATTTAAGCTAAAAATGTTTTTCGTAAAATATGCATTTTTTTTACATTTTCTTACATTTACGGGTTTAGTCGGGACTCCTGATGACGTTTTGAGACATCTCCTACAACTACAGCACCAGAATTGTGCTGCTGAAACAAGACCGTTTTTTAAAAATTTTTTTGTAAAAAAAAAGTTTTCCCACAAAAAGCATTTTATGCCATTTTTAGGTTTTGTAGGGACTCCTGATGACGTTTTGAGACATCTCCTACAACTACAGCACCAGAATTGTGCTGCTGAAGCAAGTCCGTTTTTTGGAATTTTTACGACAGGGTCCCCCCTTACGACATTTTAGCAAAAAATGTTTTGCGTAAAAAATGCATTTTCTTACATTTTCTTACATTTACGGGTTTAGTCAGGACTCCTGATGACGTTTTGAGACATCTCCTACAACTACAGCACCAGAATTGTGCTGCTGAAGCAAGTCCGTTTTTTGGAATTTTTACGACATTTTAGCAAAAAATGTTTTTCGTAAAATATGCATTTTTTTACATTTTCTTACATTTACGGGTTTAGTCAGGACTCCTGATGACGTTTTGAGACATCTCCTACAACTACAGCACCAGAATTGTGCTGCTGAAGCAAGTCTGTTTTTTGAATTTTTTTTGTGAAAAAAAGTTTTCCAAAAAAAAGCATTTCATGCCATTTTTAGGTTTTGTAGGGACTCCTGATGACGTTTTGAGACATCTCCTACAACTACAGCACCAGAATTGTGCTGCTGAAGCAAGTCCGTTTTTTGGAATTTTTACGACAGGGTCCCCCCTTACGACATTTTAGCAAAAAATGTTTTTCGTAAAATATGCATTTTTTTACATTTTCTTACATTTACGGGTTTAGTCGGGACTCCTGGTGACGTTTTGAGACATCTCCTGCAACTACAGCACCAGAATTGTGCTGCTGAAACAAGACCGTTTTTTAAAAATTTTTTTGTAAAAAAAAAGTTTTCCCACAAAAAGCATTTTATGCCATTTTTAGGTTTTGTAGGGACTCCTGATGACGTTTTGAGACATCTCCTACAACTACAGCACCAGAATTGTGCTGCTGAAGCAAGTCCGTTTTTTGGAATTTTTACGACAGGGTCCCCCATTACGACATTTTAGCAAAAAATGTTTTGCGTAAAAAATGCATTTTCTTACATTTTCTTACATTTACGGGTTTAGTCAGGACTCCTGATGACGTTTTGAGACATCTCCTACAACTACAGCACCAGAATTGTGCTGCTGAAGCAAGTCCGTTTTTTGGAATTTTTACGACAGGGTTCCCCCTTACGACATTTTAGCAAAAAAAGTTTTTCGTAAAATATGCATTTTTTTTTACATTTTCTTACATTTACGGGTTTAGTCGGGACTCCTGATGACGTTTTGAGACATCTCCTACAACTACAGCACCAGAATTGTGCTGCTGAAGCAAGTCCGTTTTTTGGAATTTTTACGACAGGGTTCCCCCTTACGACATTTTAGCAAAAAAAGTTTTTCGTAAAATATGCATTTTTTTTACATTTTCTTACATTTACGGGTTTAGTCGGGACTCCTGATGACGTTTTGAGACATCTCCTACAACTACAGGACCAGAATTGTGCTGCTGAAGCAAGTCCGTTTTTTGGAATTTTTACGACAGGGTTCCCCCTTACGACATTTTAGCAAAAAATGTTTTTCATAAAATATGCATTTTTTTACATTTTCTTACATTTACGGGTTTAGTCGGGACTCCTGATGACGTTTTCAGACATCTCCTACAACTACAGCACCAGAATTGTGCTGCTGAAACAAGACCGTTTTTTAAATTTTTTTTTGTAAAAAAAAAGTTTTCCCAAAAAAAGTATTTTATGCCATTTTTAGGTTTTGTCGGGACTCCTGAAGACGTTTTAAGACATCTCCTACAACTACAGCACCAGAATTGTGCTGCTGAAGCAAGTCCGTTTTTTGGAATTTTTACGACAGGGTCCCCCCTTACGACATTTTAGCAAAAAAAGTTTTTCGTAAAATATGCATTTTTTTACATTTTCTTACATTTACGGGTTTAGTCGGGACTCCTGATGACGTTTTGAGACATCTCCTACAACTACAGCACCAGAATTGTGCTGCTGAAACAAGACCGTTTTTTAAATTTTTTTTTGTAAAAAAAAAGTTTTCCCAAAAAAAGCATTTTATGCCATTTTTAGGTTTTGTAGGGACTCCTGATGACGTTTTGAGACATCTCCTACAACTACAGCACCAGAATTGTACTGCTGAAGCAAGTCCGTTTTTTGGCATTTTTACGACAGGGTCCCCCCTTACGACATTTTAGCAAAAAATGTTTTTCGTAAAAAATGCATTTTCTTACATTTACGGGTTTAGTCGGGACACCCGATGACGTTTTGAGACATCTCCTACAACTACAGCACCAGAATTGTACTGCTGAAGCAAGTCCGTTTTTTGGCATTTTTACGACAGGGTCCCCCCTTACGACATTTTAGCAAAAAATGTTTTGCGTAAAAAATGCATTTTCTTACATTTTCTTACATTTACGGGTTTAGTCGGGACTCCTGATGACGTTTTGAGACATCTCCTACAACTACAGCACCAGAATTGTGCTGCTGAAACAAGACCGTTTTTTAAATTTTTTTTTGTAAAAAAAAAGTTTTCCCAAAAGAAGCATTTTATGCCATTTTTAGGTTTTGTCGGGACTCCAGATGACGTTTTAAGACATCTCCTACAACTACAGCACCAGAATTGTGCTGCTGAAGCCAGTCCGTTTTTTGGAATTTTTACGACAGGGTCCCCCCTTACGACATTTTAGCAAAAAATGTTTTTCGTAAAATATGCATTTTCTTACATTTACGGGTTTAGTCGGGACTCCTGATGACGTTTTGAGACATCTCCTACATCTACAGCACCAGAATTGTGCTGCTGAAGCAAGTCCGTTTTTTGGAATTTTTACGACAGGGTCCCCCCTTACGACATTTTAGCAAAAAATGTTTTGCGTAAAAAATGCATTTTCTTACATTTTCTTACATTCACGGGTTTAGTCGGGACTCCTGATGACGTTTTGAGACATCTCCTACAACTACAGCACCAGAATTGTGCTGCTGAAACAAGACCGTTTTTTAAATTTTTTTTTGTAAAAAAAAAGTTTTCCCAAAAAAAGCATTTTATGCCATTTTTAGGTTTTGTCGGGACTCCAGATGACGTTTTAAGACATCTCCTACAACTACAGCACCAGAATTGTGCTGCTGACGCAAGTCCGTTTTTTGGAATTTTTACGACAGGGTCCCCCCTTACGACATTTTAGCAAAAAATGTTTTGCGTAAAAAATGCATTTTCTTACATTTTCTTACATTTACGGGTTTAGTCGGGACTCCTGATGACGTTTTGAGACATCTCCTACAACTACAGCACCAGAATTGTGCTGCTGAAGCAAGTCTGTTTTTTGAATTTTTTTTTGTGAAAAAAAGTTTTCCAAAAAAAAGCATTTCATGACATTTTTAGGTTATGTAGGGACTCCTGATGACGTTTTGAGACATCTCCTACAACTACAGCACCAGAATTGTGCTGTTGAAGCAAGTCCGTTTTTTGGAATTTTTACGACAGGGTCCCCCCCTTACGACATTTTAGCAAAAAATGTTTTGCGTAAAAAATGCATTTTCTTACATTTTCTTACATTCACGGGTTTAGTCGGGACTCCTGATGACGTTTTGAGACATCTCCTACAACTACAGCACCAGAATTGTGCTGCTGAAACAAGACCGTTTTTTAAATTTTTTTTTGTAAAAAAAAAGTTTTCCCAAAAAAAGCATTTTATGCCATTTTTAGGTTTTGTCGGGACTCCAGATGACGTTTTAAGACATCTCCTACAACTACAGCACCAGAATTGTGCTGCTGAAACAAGACCGTTTTTTAAAAAACATTTCGTAAATAAAAAGTTTTCCCAAAAAAAGCATTTTATGCCATTTTTAGGTTTTGTCGGGACTCCTGATGACGTTTTAAGACATCTCCTACAACTACAGCACCAGAACTGTGCTGCTGAAGCAAGTCCGTTTTTTGGAATTTTTACGACAGGGTCCCCCCTTACGACATTTTAGCAAAAAATGTTTTGCGTAAAAAATGCATTTTCTTACATTTTCTTACATTTACGGGTTTAGTCGGGACTCCTGATGACGTTTTGAGACATCTCCTACAACTACAGCACCAGAATTGTGATGCTGAAGCAAGTCCGTTTTTTGGAATTTTTACGACAGGGTCCCCCCTTACGACATTTTAGCAAAAAATGTTTTGCGTAAAAAATGCATTTTCTTACATTTTCTTACATTTACGGGTTTAGTCGGGACTCCTGATGACGTTTTGAGACATCTCCTACAACTACAGCACCAGAATTGTGCTGCTGAAGCAAGTCCGTTTTTTGGAATTTTACGACAGGGTCCCCCCTTACGACATTTTAGCAAAAAATGTTTTTCGTAAAAAATGCATTTTCTTACATTTACGGGTTTAGTCGGGACACCCGATGACGTTTTGAGACATCTCCTACAACTACAGCACCAGAATTGTACTGCTGAAGCAAGTCCGTTTTTTGGCATTTTTACGACAGGGTCCCCCCTTACGACATTTTAGCAAAAAATGTTTTGCGTAAAAAATGCATTTTCTTACATTTACGGGTTTAGTCGGGACTCCTGATGACGTTTTGAGACATCTCCTACAACTACAGCACCAGAATTGTGCTGCTGAAACAAGACCGTTTTTTAAATTTTTTTTTGTAAAAAAAAAGTTTTCCCAAAAAAAGCATTTTATGCCATTTTTATGTTTTGTCGGGACTCCAGATGACATTTGAAGACATCTCCTACAACTACAGCACCAGAATTGTACTGCTGAAGCAAGTCCGTTTTTTGGAATTTTTACGACAGGGTCCCCCCTTACGACATTTTAGCAAAAAATGTTTTTCGTAAAATATGCATTTTCTTACATTTTCTTACATTTACGGGTTTAGTCGGGACTCCTGATGACGTTTTGAGACATCTCCTACAACTACAGCACCAGAATTGTGCTGCTGAAGCAAGTCTGTTTTTTGAATTTTTTTTTGTGAAAAAAAGTTTTCCAAAAAAAAGCATTTCATGACATTTTTAGGTTATGTAGGGACTCCTGATGACGTTTTGAGACATCTCCTACAACTACAGCACCAGAATTGTGCTGCTGAAGCAAGTCCGTTTTTTGGAATTTTTACGACATTTTAGCAAAAAATGTTTTTCGTAAAATATGCATTTTCTTACATTTTCTTACATTTACGGGTTTAGTCGGGACTCCTGATGACGTTTTGAGACATCTCCTACAACTACAGCACCAGAATTGTGCTGCTGAAGCAAGTCTGTTTTTTGAATTTTTTTTTGTGAAAAAAAGTTTTCCAAAAAAAAGCATTTCATGACATTTTTAGGTTATGTAGGGACTCCTGATGACGTTTTGAGACATCTCCTACAACTACAGCACCAGAATTGTGCTGCTGAAACAAGACCGTTTTTTAAAAAACATTTCGTAAATAAAAAGTTTTCCCAAAAAAAGCATTTTATGCCATTTTTAGGTTTTGTCGGGACTCCTGATGACGTTTTAAGACATCTCCTACAACTACAGCACCAGAACTGTGCTGCTGAAGCAAGTCCGTTTTTTGGAATTTTTACGACAGGGTCCCCCCTTACGACATTTTAGCAAAAAATGTTTTGCGTAAAAAATGCATTTTCTTACATTTACGGGTTTAGTCGGGACTCCTGATGACGTTTTGAGACATCTCCTACAACTACAGCACCAGAATTGTGCTGCTGAAGCAAGTCCGTTTTTTGGAATTTTTACGACAGGGTCCCCCCTTACGACATTTTAGCAAAAAATGTTTTTCGTAAAATGTGCATTTTTTTACATTTTCTTACATTTACGGGTTTAGTCGGGACTCCTGATGACGTTTTGAGACATCTCCTACAACTACAGCACCAGAATTGTGCTGCTGAAACAAGACCGTTTTTTTAAATTTTTTTTTGTGAAAAAAAGTTTTCCAAAAAAAAGCATTTCATGCCATTTTTAGGTTTTGTAGGGACTCCTGATGACGTTTTGAGACATCTCCTACAACTACAGCACCAGAATTGTGCTGCTGAAGCAAGTCCGTTTTTTGGAATTTTACGACAGGGTCCCCCCCTTACGACATTTTAGCAAAAAATGTTTTCCGTAAAATATGCATTTTCTTACATTTTCTTACATTTACGGGTTTAGTCGGGACTCCTGATGACGTTTTGAGACATCTCCTACAACTACAGCACCAGAATTGTGCTGCTGAAACAAGACCGTTTTTTAAAATTTTTTTTGTAAAAAAAAAGTTTTCCCACAAAAAGCATTTTATGCCATTTTTAGGTTTTGTAGGGACTCCTGATGACGTTTTGAGACATCTCCTACAACTACAGCACCAGAATTGTGCTGCTGAAGCAAGTCCGTTTTTTGGAATTTTACGACAGGGTCCCCCCTTACGACATTTTAGCAAAAAATGTTTTCCGTAAAATATGCATTTTCTTACATTTTCTTACATTTACGGGTTTAGTCGGGACTCCTGATGACGTTTTGAGACATCTCCTACAACTACAGCACCAGAATTGTGCTGCTGAAGGAAGTCCGTTTTTTGGAATTTTTTTTGTGAAAAAAAGTTTTCCAAAAAAAAGCATTTCATGCTATTTTTTAGGTTTTGTAGGGACTCCTGATGACGTTTTGAGACATCTCCTACAACTACAGCACCAGAATTGTGCTGCTGAAGCAAGTCCGTTTTTTGGAATTTTCACGACAGGGCCCCCCCTTATGACATTTTAGCAAAAAATGTTTTGCGTAAAAAATGCATTTTCTTACATTTTCTTACATTTACGGGTTTAGTCGGGACTCCTGATGACGTTTTGAGACATCTCCTACAACTACAGCACCAGAATTGTGCTGCTGAAACAAGACCGTTTTTTAAATTTTTTTTTGTAAAAAAAAAGTTTTCCCAAAAAAAAGCATTTTATGCCATTTTTAGGTTTTGTCGGGACTCCTGATGACGTTTTGAGACATCTCCTACAACTACAGCACCAGAATTGTGCTGCTGAAGCAAGTCCGTTTTTTGGAATTTTTACGACAGGGTCCCCCCTTACGACATTTTAGCAAAAAATGTTTTTCGTAAAATATGAATTTTTGTACATTTTCTTACATTTACGGGTTTAGTCGGGACTCCTGATGACGTTTTGAGACATCTCCTACAACTACAGCACCAGAATTGTGCTGCTGAAGCAAGTCCGTTTTTTGGAATTTTTACGACAGGGTCCCCCCTTACGACATTTTAGCAAAAAATGTTTTGCGTAAAAAATGCATTTTCTTACATTTATGGGTTTTGTCGGGACTCCTGATGACGTTTTGAGACATCTCCTACAACTACAGCACCAGAATTGTGCTGCTGAAACAAGACCGTTTTTAAAAATTTTTTTTGTAAAAAAAAAAGTTTTCCCAAAAAAAGCATTTTATGCCATTTTTAGGTTTTGTCGGGACTCCTGATGAATTTTTAAGACATCTCCTACAACTACAGCACCAGAATTGTGCTGCTGAAGCAAGTCCGTTTTTTGGAATTTTTACGACAGGGTCCCCCCTTACGAAATTTTAGCAAAAAATGTTTTCCGTAAAATATGCATTTTCTAACATTTACGGGTTTAGTCGGGACTCCTGATGACGTTTTGAGACATCTCCTACAACTACAGCACCAGAATTGTGCTGCTGAAACAAGACCGTTTTTAAAAAAAAATTTTTGTAAAAAAAAAGTTTTCCCAAAAAAAGCATTTTATGCCATTTTTAGGTTTTGTCGGGACTCCTGATGAATTTTTAAGACATCTCCTACAACTACAGCACCAGAATTGTGCTGCTGACCCAAGTCCGTTTTTTGGAATTTTTACGACAGGGTCCCCCCTTACGACATTTTAGCAAAAAATGTTTTTCGTAAAATATGCATTTTCTTACATTTTCTTACATTTACGGTTTAGTCGGGACTCCTGATGACGTTTTGAGACATCTCCTACAATTACAGCACCAGAATTGTGCTGCTGAAGCAAGTCCGTTTTTTGGAATTTTTACGACAGGGTCCCCCTTACGACATTTTAGCAAAAATTTTTTTTCGTAAAATATGCATTTTCTTACATTTACGGGTTTAGTCGGGACTCCTGATGACGTTTTGAGACATCTCCTACAACTACAGCACCAGAATTGTGCTGCTGAAGCAAGTCTGTTTTTGAATTTTTTTTGTGAAAAAAAAGTTTTCCAAAAAAAAGCATTTCATACCATTTTTAGGTTTAGTCGGGACTCCTGATGACGTTTTGAGACATCTCCTACAACTACAGCACCAGAATTGTGCTGCTCAAACAAGTCCGTTTTTTGAATTTTTTTTGTAAAAAAAAAGTTTTCCCAAAAAAAGCATTTTATGCCATTTTTAGGTTTTGTAGGGACTCCTGATGACGTTTTGAGACATCTCCTACAACTACAGCACCAGAATTGTGCTGCTGAAGCAAGTCCGTTTTTTGGAATTTTTACGACATTTTAGCAAAAAATGTTTTTCGTAAAAAATGCATTTTCTTACATTTACGGGTTTAGTCGGGACTCCTGATGACGTTTTGAGACATCTCCTACAACTACAGCACCAGAATTGTGCTGCTGAAGCAAGTCTGTTTTTAAAAAAAATTTTGTGAAAAAAAGTTTTCCAAAAAAAAGCATTTCATGCCATTTTTAGGTTTTGTAGGGACTCCTGATGACGTTTTGAGACATCTCCTACAACTACAGCACCAGAATTGTGCTGCTGAAGCAAGTCCGTTTTTTGGAATTTTTACGACAGGGTCCCCCCTTACGACATTTTAGCAAAAAATGTTTTGCGTAAAAAATGCATTTTCTTACACTTTCTTACATTTACGGGTTTAGTCGGGACTCCTGATGACGTTTTGAGACATCTCCTACAACTACAGCACCAGAATTGTGCTGCTGAAGCAAGTCTGTTTTTTGAATTTTTTTTTGTGAAAAAAAGTTTTCCAAAAAAAAGCATTTCATGCCATTTTTAGGTTTTGTAGGGACTCCTGATGACGTTTTGAGACATTTCCTACAACTACAGCACCAGAATTGTGCTGCTGAAGCAAGTCCGTTTTTTGGAATTTTTACGACAGGGTCCCCCCTTACGACATTTTAGCAAAAAATGTTTTTCGTAAAATATGCATTTTTGTACATTTTCTTACATTTACGGGTTTAGTCGGGACTCCTGATGACGTTTTGAGACATCTCCTACAACTACAGCACCAGAATTGTGCTGCTGAAACAAGACCGTTTTTAAAAACAATTTTTGTAAATAAAAAGTTTTCCCAAAAAAAGCATTTCATGCCATTTTTAGGTTTAGTCGGGAATCCTGATGACGTTTTGAGACATCTCCTACAACTACAGCACCAGAATTGTGCTGCTGAAGCAAGTCCGTTTTTTGGAATTTTTACGACAGGGTCCCCCCTTACGACATTTTAGCAAAAAATGTTTTTCGTAAAATATGCATTTTTTTACATTTTCTTACATTTACGGGTTTAGTCGGGACTCCTGATGACGTTTTGAGACACCTCCTACAACTACAGCACCAGAATTGTGCTGCTGAAGCAAGTCCGTTTTTTGGAATTTTTACGACATTTTAGCAAAAAATGTTTTGCGTAAAAAATGCATTTTCTTACTTTTTCTTACATTTACGGGTTTAGTCGGGACTCCTGATGACGTTTTGAGACATCTCCTACAACTACAGCACCAGAATTGTGCTGCTGAAGCAAGTCCGTTTTTTGGAATTTTTACGACAGGGTCCCCCCTTACGACATTTTAGCAAAAAATGCATTTTCTTACATTTTAGGGTTTAGTCAGGACTCCTGATGACGTTTTGAGACATCTCCTACAACTACAGCACCAGAATTGTGCTGCTGAAGCAAGTCCGTTTTTTGGAATTTTTACGACAGGGTCCCCCCTTTCGACATTTTAGCAAAAAATGTTTTGCGTAAAAAATGCATTTTCTTACACTTTCTTACATTTACGGGTTTAGTCGGGACTCCTGATGACGTTTTGAGACATCTCCTACAACTACAGCACCAGAATTGTGCTGCTGAAGCAAGTCTGTTTTTTGAATTTTTTTTTGTGAAAAAAAGTTTTCCAAAAAAAAGCATTTAATGCCATTTTTAGGTTTAGTCGGGACTCCTGATGACGTTTTGAGACATCTCCTACAACTACAGCACCAGAATTGTGCTGCTGAAGCAAGTAAGTTTTTTGGCATTTTTACGACAGGGTCCCCCCTTACGACATTTTAGCAAAAAATGTTTTTCGTAAAAAATGCATTTTCTTACATTAACGGGTTGAGTCGGGACTCCTGATGACGTTTTGAGACATGTCCTACAACTACAGCACCAGAATTGTACTGCTGAAGCAAGTCCGTTTTTTGGCATTTTTACGACATTCCCAAAAAAAGCATTTTATGCCATTTTTAGGTTTTGTAGGGACTCCTGATGACGTTTTAAGACATCTCCTACAACTACAGCACCAGAATTGTGCTGCTGAATCAAGTCCGTTTTTTGGAATTTTTACGACAGGGTCAATCAATCAATCAATCAATCAATGTTTATTTATATAGCCCTAAATCACAAGTGTCTCAAAGGGCTGTACAAGCCACAACGACATCCTCGGTGTCGAGTGGGTCTGACATAATATTGTGAAAGTCCAACACATCAGCGAAAGTCCAGTCCATGGTGGGGCCAGCGGGAACCATCCCGAGCGGAGACGGGTCAGCAGCGTAGAGATGTCCCCATCTGATGGACAGGCTAGCGGTCCACCCCGGAGCAGAGTAGAAAAGAAAAGAAAAGAAACGGCAGATCAACTGGTCTAAAAAGGGAGTCTATTTAAAGGCTAGAGTATACAAATGAGTTTTAAGATGAGACTTAAATGCTTCTACTGAGGTAGCATCTCTAACTTTTACCGGGAGGACATTCCATAGTATTGGAGCCCGAATAGAAAACGCTCTATAGCCCGCAGACTTTTTTTGGGCTCTGGGAATCACTAATAAGCCGGAGTTCTTTGAACGCAGATTTCTTGCCGGGACATATGGTACAATACAATCGTCAAGATAGGCAGGAGCTTGACCGTGTAGTATTTTATACGTAAGTAGTAAAACCTTAAAGTCGCATCTTAGGTGCACAGGAAGCCAGTGCAAGTGAGCCAGTATAGGCGTAATATGATCAAACTTTCTTGTTTTTGTCAAAAGTCTAGCAGCCGCATTTTGTACCATCTGTAATCTTTTAATGCTAGACATAGGGAGACCCGAAAATAAAACGTTACAGTAATCGAGACGAGATGTAACGAACGCATGGATAATGATCTCAGCATCGCTTGTGGACAAAATGGAACGAATTTTTGCGATATTACGGAGATGAAAGAAGGCCGTTTTAGTAACACTCTTAATGTGTGACTCAAACGAGAGAGTTGGGTGGAAGATAATACCCAGATTCTTTACCGAGTCTCCTTGTTTAATTGTTTGGTTGTCAAATGTTAAGGTGGTATTATTAAATAGATGTCGGTGTCTAGCAGGACCGATAATCAGCATTTCCGTTTTCTTAGCGTTGAGTTGCAAAAAGTTAGCGGACATCCATTGTTTAATTTCATTAAGACACGCCTCCAGCTGACTACAATCCGGCGTGTTGGTCAGCTTTAGGGGCATGTAGAGTTGGGTGTCATCAGCATAAAAGTGAAAGCTAACACCGTATTTGCGTATAATGTCACCTAGCGGCAGCATGTAAATACTAAAGAGTGCAGGGCCAAGAACTGAACCCTGGGGAACTCCGCACGTTACCTTAACATAGTCCGAGGTCACATTGTTATGGGAGACACACTGAAAAATGATTTCGTAAAAAATGCATTTTCTTACATTTTCTTACATTTACGGGTTTAGTCGGGACTCCTGATGACGTTTTAAGACATCTCCTACAACTACAGCACCAGAATTGTGCTGCTCAAACAAGTCCGTTTTTTGAATTCTTTTTTGAAAAAAAAAAGTTTTCCCAAAAAAAGCATTTTATGCCATTTTTAGGTTTTGTAGGGACTCCTGATGACGTTTTGAGACATCTCCTACAACTACAGCACCAGAATTGTGCTGCTGAAGCAAATCTGTTTTTTGAAAAAATTTTTGTAAAAAAAAAGTTTTCCCAAAAAAAGCATTTTATGCCATTTTTAGGTTTTGTAGGGACTCCTGATGACGTTTTAAGACATCTCCTACAACTACAGCACCAGAATTGTGCTGCTCAAACAAGTCCGTTTTTTGAATTTTTTTTTGCAAAAAAAAAGTTTTCCCAAAAAAAGCATTTTATGCCATTTTTAGGTTTTGTAGGGACTCCTGATGACGTTTTAAGACATCTCCTACAACTACAGCACCAGAATTGTACTGCTGAAGCAAGTCCGTTTTTTGGCATTTTTACGACATTTTAGCAAAAAATGTTTTTCTTAAAAAATGCATTTTCTTACATTTTCTTACATTTACGGGTTTAGTCGGGACTCCTGATGACGTTTTGAGACATCTCCTACAACTACAGCACCAGAATTGTGCTGCTCAAACAAGTCCGTTTTTTGAATTTTTTTTTGTAAAAAAAAAAGTTTTCCCAAAAAAAGCATTTTATGCCATTTTTAGGTTTTGTAGGGACTCCTGATGACGTTTTGAGACATCTCCTACAACTACAGCACCAGAATTGTGCTGCTGAAGCAAATCTGTTTTTTGAAAAAATTTTTGTAAAAAAAAAGTTTTCCCAAAAAAAGCATTTTATGCCATTTTTAGGTTTTGTAGGGACTCCTGATGACGTTTTAAGACATCTCCTACAACTACAGCACCAGAATTGTGCTGCTCAAACAAGTCCGTTTTTTGAATTTTTTTTTGCAAAAAAAAAGTTTTCCCAAAAAAAGCATTTTATGCCATTTTTAGGTTTTGTAGGGACTCCTGATGACGTTTTAAGACATCTCCTACAACTACAGCACCAGAATTGTACTGCTGAAGCAAGTCCGTTTTTTGGCATTTTTACGACATTTTAGCAAAAAATGTTTTTCTTAAAAAATGCATTTTCTTACATTTTCTTACATTTACGGGTTTAGTCGGGACTCCTGATGACGTTTTGAGACATCTCCTACAACTACAGCACCAGAATTGTGCTGCTCAAACAAGTCCGTTTTTTGAATTTTTTTTTGTAAAAAAAAAAGTTTTCCCAAAAAAAGCATTTTATGCCATTTTTAGGTTTTGTAGGGACTCCTGATGACGTTTTGAGACATCTCCTACAACTACAGCACCAGAATTGTGCTGCTGAAGCAAGTCCGTTTTTTGGAATTGTTACGACAGGGTCCCCCCTTACGACATTTTAGGAAAAAATGTTTTTCTTAAAAAATGCATTTTCTTACATTTTCTTACATTTACGGGTTGAGTCGGGACTCCTGATGACGTTTTGAGACATGTCCTACAACTACAGCACCAGAATTGTGCTGCTGAATCAAGTCCGTTTTTTGGAATTTTTACGACAGGGTCCCCCCTTACGACATTTTAGCAAAAAATGTTTTTCGTAAAAAATGCATTTTCTTACATTTACGGGTTTAGTCGGGACTCCTGATGACGTTTTGAGACATCTCCTACAACTACAGCACCAGAATTGTGCTGCTGAAGCAAGTCTGTTTTTTGAATTTTTTTTTGTAAAAAAAAAGTTTTCCCAAAAAAAGCATTTTATGCCATTTTTAGGTTTTGTAGGGACTCCTGATGACGTTTTAAGACATCTCCTACAACTACAGCACCAGAATTGTACTGCTGAAGCAAGTCCGTTTTTTGGAATTTTTACGACAGGGTCCCCCCTTACGACATTTTAGCAAAAAATGTTTTTCGTAAAAAATGCATTTTCTTACATTTTCTTACATTTACGGGTTTAGTCGGGACTCCTGATGACGTTTTGAGACATCTCCTACAACTACAGCACCAGAATTGTGCTGCTGAAGCAAGTCTGTTTTTTGAATTTTTTTTTGTAAAAAAACAGTTTTCCCAAAAAAAGCATTTTATGCCATTTTTAGGTTTAGTCGGGACTCCTGATGACGTTTTGAGACATCTCCTACAACTACAGCACCAGAATTGTGCTGCTCAAACAAGTCTGTTTTTTGAATTTTTTTTTGTAAAAAAAAAGTTTTCCCAAAAAAAGCATTTTATGCCATTTTTAGGTTTTGTAGGGACTCCTGATGACGTTTTAAGACATCTCCTACAACTACAGCACCAGAATTGTGCTGCTGAATCAAATCCGTTTTTTGGAATTTTTACGACAGGGTCCCCCCTTACGACATTTTAGCAAAAAATGTTTTTCGTAAAAAATGCATTTTCTTACATTTTCTTACATTTACGGGTTTAGTCGGGACTCCTGATGACGTTTTGAGACATCTCCTACAACTACAGCACCAGAATTGTGCTGCTGAAGCAAGTCTGTTTTTTGAATTTTTTTTTGTAAAAAAAAAGTTTTCCCAAAAAAAGCATTTTATGCCATTTTGAGGTTTTGTAGGGACTCCTGATGACGTTTTGAGACATTTCCTACAACTACAGCACCAGAATTGTACTGCTAAAGCAAGTCCGTTTTTTGGCATTTTTACGACAGGGTCCCCCCTTACGACATTTTAGCAAAAAATGTTTTTCGTAAAAAATGCATTTTCTTACATTTTCTTACATTTACGGGTTTAGTCGGGACTCCTGATGACGTTTTGAGACATCTCCTACAACTACAGCACCAGAATTGTGCTGCTGAAGCAAGTCTGTTTTTTGAATTTTTTTTTGTAAAAAAAAAGTTTTCCCAAAAAAAGCATTTTATGCCATTTTGAGGTTTTGTAGGGACTCCTGATGACGTTTTGAGACATCTCCTACAACTACAGCACCAGAATTGTACTGCTGAAGCAAGTCCGTTTTTTGGCATTTTTACGACAGGGTCCCCCCTTACGACATTTTAGCAAAAAATGTTTTTCGTAAAAAATGCATTTTCTTACATTTTCTTACATTTACGGGTTTAGTCGGGACTCCTGATGACGTTTTGAGACATCTCCTACAACTACAGCACCAGAATTGTGCTGCTGAAGCAAGTCTGTTTTTTGAATTTTTTTTTTGTAAAAAAAAAGTTTTCCCAAAAAAAGCATTTTATGCCATTTTTAAGTTTTGTAGGGACTCCTGATGACGTTTTAAGACATCTCCTACAACTACAGCACCAGAATTGTACTGCTGAAGCAAGTCCGTTTTTTGGCATTTTTACGACAGGGTCCCTCCCCCCTTACGACATTTTAGCAAAAAATGTTTTTCGTAAAAAATGCATTTTCCTACATTTTCTTACATTTACGGGTTTAGTCGGGACTCCTGATGACGTTTTGAGACATCTCCTACAACTACAGCACCAGAATTGTGCTGCTGAAGCAAGTCTGTTTTTTGAATTTTTTTTTGAAAAAAAAAAGTGTTCCCAAAAAAAGCATTTTATGCCATTTTTAGGTTTTGTAGAGACTCCTGATGACGTTTTAAGACATCTCCTACAACTACAGCACCAGAATTGTACTGCTGAAGCAAGTCCGTTTTTTGGAATTTTTACGACAGGGTCCCCCCTTACGACATTTTAGCAAAAAATGTTTTTCGTAAAAAATGCATTTTCTTACATTTTCTTACATTTACGGGTTTATTCGGGACTCCTGATGACGTTTTGAGACATCTCCTACAACTACAGCACCAGAATTGTGCTGCTCAAACAAGTCCGTTTTTTGAATTTTTTTTTGTAAAAAAAAAGTGTTCCCAAAAAAAGCATTTTATGCCATTTTTAGGTTTTGTAGGGACTCCTGATGACGTTTTGAGACATCTCCTACAACTACAGCACCAGAATTGTGCTGCTCAAACAAGTCCGTTTTTTGAATTTTTTTTGTAAAAAAAAAGTGTTCCCAAAAAAAGCATTTTATGCCATTTTTAGGTTTTGTAGGGACTCCTGATGACGTTTTAAGACATCTCCTACAACTACAGCACCAGAATTGTACTGCTGAAGCAAGTCCGTTTTTTGGAATTTTTACGACAGGGTCCCCCCTTACGACATTTTAGCAAAAAATGTTTTTCGTAAAAAATGCATTTTCTTAAATTTTCTTACATTTACGGGTTTAGTCGGGACTCCTGATGACGTTTTGAGACATCACCTACAACTACAGCACCAGAATTGTGCTGCTGAAGCAAGTCTGTTTTTTGAATTTTTTTTTGTAAAAAAAAAGTTTTCCCAAAAAAAGCATTTTATGCCATTTTGAGGTTTTGTAGGGACTCCTGATGACGTTTTGAGACATCTCCTACAACTACAGCACCAGAATTGTACTGCTGAAGCAAGTCCGTTTTTTGGCATTTTTACGACAGGGTCCCCCCTTACGACATTTTAGCAAAAAATGTTTTTCGTAAAATATGCATTTTCTTACATTTTCTTACATTTACGGGTTTAGTCGGGACTCCTGATGACGTTTTGAGACATCTCCTACAACTACAGCACCAGAATTGTGCTGCTGAAGCAAGTCCGTTTTTTGGAATTGTTACGACATGGTCCCCCCTTACGACATTTTAGGAAAAAATGTTTTTCTTAAAAAATGCATTTTCTTACATTTTCTTACATTTACGGGTTGAGTCGGGACTCCTGATGACGTTTTGAGACATGTCCTACAACTACAGCACCAGAATTGTGCTGCTGAATCAAGTCCGTTTTTTGGAATTTTTACGACAGGGTCCCCCCTTACGACATTTTAGCAAAAAATGTTTTTCGTAAAAAATGCATTTTCTTACATTTACGGGTTTAGTCGGGACTCCTGATGACGTTTTGAGACATCTCCTACAACTACAGCACCAGAATTGTGCTGCTGAAGCAAGTCTGTTTTTTGAATTTTTTTTTGTAAAAAAAAAGTTTTCCCAAAAAAAGCATTTTATGCCATTTTTAGGTTTTGTAGGGACTCCTGATGACGTTTTAAGACATCTCCTACAACTACAGCACCAGAATTGTACTGCTGAAGCAAGTCCGTTTTTTGGAATTTTTACGACAGGGTCCCCCCTTACGACATTTTAGCAAAAAATGTTTTTCGTAAAAAATGCATTTTCTTACATTTTCTTACATTTACGGGTTTAGTCGGGACTCCTGATGACGTTTTGAGACATCTCCTACAACTACAGCACCAGAATTGTGCTGCTGAAGCAAGTCTGTTTTTTGAATTTTTTTTTGTAAAAAAACAGTTTTCCCAAAAAAAGCATTTTATGCCATTTTTAGGTTTAGTCGGGACTCCTGATGACGTTTTGAGACATCTCCTACAACTACAGCACCAGAATTGTGCTGCTCAAACAAGTCTGTTTTTTGAATTTTTTTTTGTAAAAAAAAAGTTTTCCCAAAAAAAGCATTTTATGCCATTTTTAGGTTTTGTAGGGACTCCTGATGACGTTTTAAGACATCTCCTACAACTACAGCACCAGAATTGTGCTGCTGAATCAAATCCGTTTTTTGGAATTTTTACGACAGGGTCCCCCCTTACGACATTTTAGCAAAAAATGTTTTTCGTAAAAAATGCATTTTCTTACATTTTCTTACATTTACGGGTTTAGTCGGGACTCCTGATGACGTTTTGAGACATCTCCTACAACTACAGCACCAGAATTGTGCTGCTGAAGCAAGTCTGTTTTTTGAATTTTTTTTTGTAAAAAAAAAGTTTTCCCAAAAAAAGCATTTTATGCCATTTTTAGGTTTTGTAGGGACTCCTGATGACGTTTTGAGACATTTCCTACAACTACAGCACCAGAATTGTACTGCTGAAGCAAGTCCGTTTTTTGGCATTTTTACGACAGGGTCCCCCCTTACGACATTTTAGCAAAAAATGTTTTTCGTAAAAAATGCATTTTCTTACATTTTCTTACATTTACGGGTTTAGTCGGGACTCCTGATGACGTTTTGAGACATCTCCTACAACTACAGCACCAGAATTGTGCTGCTGAAGCAAGTCTGTTTTTTGAATTTTTTTTTGTAAAATTTTTTTTTCCCAAAAAAAGCATTTTATGCCATTTTTAGGTTTTGTAGGGACTCCTGATGACGTTTTGAGACATCTCCTACAACTACAGCACCAGAATTGTGCTGCTCAAACAAGTCCGTTTTTTGAATTTTTTTTTGTAAAGAAAGTTTTCCCAAAAAAAGCATTTTATGCCATTTTGAGGTTTTGTAGGGACTCCTGATGACGTTTTGAGACATTTCCTACAACTACAGCACCAGAATTGTACTGCTGAAGCAAGTCCGTTTTTTGGCATTTTTACGACAGGGTCCCCCCTTACGACATTTTAGCAAAAAATGTTTTTCGTAAAAAATGCATTTTCTTACATTTTCTTACATTTACGGGTTTAGTCGGGACTCCTGATGACCTTTTGAGACATCTCCTACAACTACAGCACCAGAATTGTGCTGCTGAAGCAAGTCTGTTTTTTGAATTTTTTTTTGTAAAAAAAAAGTTTTCCCAAAAAAAGCATTTTATGCCATTTTTAGGTTTTGTAGGGACTCCTGATGACGTTTTGAGACATCTCCTACAACTACAGCACCAGAATTGTGCTGCTCAAACAAGTCCGTTTTTTGAATTTTTTTTTGTAAAAAAAGTTTTCCCAAAAAAAGAATTTTATGCCATTTTTAGGTTTTGTAGGGACTCCTGATGACGTTTTGAGACATCTCCTACAACTACAGCACCAGAATTGTACTGCTGAAGCAAGTCCGTTTTTTGGAATTTTTACGACAGGGTCCCCCCTTACGACATTTTAGCAAAAAATGTTTTTCGTAAAAAATGCATTTTCTTACATTTTCTTACATTTACGGGTTTAGTCGGGACTCCTGATGACGTTTTGAGACATCTCCTACAACTACAGCACCAGAATTGTGCTGCTGAAGCAAGTCTGTTTTTTGAATTTTTTTTTGTAAAAAAAAAGTTTTCCCAAAAAAAGCATTTTATGCCATTTTGAGGTTTTGTAGGGACTCCTGATGACGTTTTGAGACATCTCCTACAACTACAGCACCAGAATTGTACTGCTGAAGCAAGTCCGTTTTTTGGCATTTTTACGACAGGGTCCCCCCTTACGACATTTTAGCAAAAAATGTTTTTCGTAAAAAATGCATTTTCTTACATTTTCTTACATTTACGGGTTTAGTCGGGACTCCTGATGACGTTTTGAGACATTTCCTACAACTACAGCACCAGAATTGTACTGCTGAAGCAAGTCCGTTTTTTGGCATTTTTACGACAGGGTCCCCCCTTACGACATTTTAGCAAAAAATGTTTTTCGTAAAAAATGCATTTTCCTACATTTTCTTACATTTACGGGTTTAGTCGGGACTCCTGATGACGTTTTGAGACATCTCCTACAACTACAGCACCAGAATTGTGCTGCTGAAGCAAGTCTGTTTTTTGAATTTTTTTTTGAAAAAAAAAAGTGTTCCCAAAAAAAGCATTTTATGCCATTTTTAGGTTTTGTAGGGACTCCTGATGACGTTTTAAGACATCTCCTACAACTACAGCACCAGAATTGTACTGCTGAAGCAAGTCCGTTTTTTGGAATTTTTACGACAGGGTCCCCCCTTACGACATTTTAGCAAAAAATGTTTTTCGTAAAAAATGCATTTTCTTACATTTTCTTACTTTACGGGTTTATTCGGGACTCCTGATGACGTTTTGAGACATCTCCTACAACTACAGCACCAGAATTGTGCTGCTCAAACAAGTCCGTTTTTTGGCATTTTTACGACAGGGTCCCCCCTTACGACATTTTAGCAAAAAATGTTTTTGTTAAAAAATGCATTTTCTTACATTTTCTTACATTTACGGGTTTAGTCGGGACTCCTGATGACGTTTTGAGACATCTCCTACAACTACAGCACCAGAATTGTGCTGCTGAAGCAAGTCTGTTTTTTGAATTTTTTTTTGTAAAAAAAAAGTGTTCCCAAAAAAAGCATTTTATGCCATTTTTAGGTTTTGTAGGGACTCCTGATGACGTTTTAAGACATCTCCTACAACTACAGCACCAGAATTGTACTGCTGAAGCAAGTCCGTTTTTTGGAATTTTTACGACAGGGTCCCCCCTTACGACATTTTAGCAAAAAATGTTTTTCGTAAAAAATGCATTTTCTTAAATTTTCTTACATTTACGGGTTTAGTCGGGACTCCTGATGACGTTTTGAGACATCTCCTACAACTACAGCACCAGAATTGTGCTGCTGAAGCAAGTCCGTTTTTTGGTATTTTTACGACAGGGTCCCCCCTTACGACATTTTAGCAAAAAATGTTTTTCGTAAAAAATGCATTTTCTTACATTTTCTTACATTTACGGGTTTAGTCGGGACTCCTGGTGACGTTTTGAGACATCTCCTACAACTACAGCACCAGAATTGTGCTGCTGAAGCAAGTCTGTTTTTTGAATTTTTTTTTGTAAAAAAAAAGTTTTCCCAAAAAAAGCATTTTATGCCATTTTGAGGTTTTGTAGGGACTCCTGATGACGTTTTGAGACATTTCCTACAACTACAGCACCAGAATTGTACTGCTGAAGCAAGTCCGTTTTTTGGCATTTTTACGACAGGGTCCCCCCTTACGACATTTTAGCAAAAAATGTTTTTCGTAAAAAATGCATTTTCTTACATTTTCTTACATTTACGGGTTTAGTCGGGACTCCTGATGACGTTTTGAGACATCTCCTACAACTACAGCACCAGAATTGTGCTGCTGAAGCAAGTCTGTTTTTTGAATTTTTTTTTGTAAAAAAAAAGTTTTCCCAAAAAAAGCATTTTATGCCATTTTTAGGTTTTGTAGGGACTCCTGATGACATTTTAAGACATCTCCTATAACTACAGCACCAGAATTGTACTGCTGAAGCAAGTCCGTTTTTTGGAATTTTTACGACAGGGTCCCCCCTTACGAAATTTTAGCAAAAAATGTTTTTCGTAAAAAATGCATTTTCTTACATTTTCTTACATTTACGGGTTTAGTCGGGACTCCTGATGACGTTTTGAGACATCTCCTACAACTACAGCACCAGAATTGTGCTGCTGAAGCAAGTCTGTTTTTTGAATTTTTTTTTGTAAAAATTTTTTTTCCCAAAAAAAGCATTTTATGCCATTTTTAGGTTTTGTAGGGACTCCTGATGACGTTTTGAGACATCTCCTACAACTACAGCACCAGAATTGTGCTGCTCAAACAAGTCCGTTTTTTGAATTTTTTTTTGTAAAAAAAGTTTTCCCAAAAAAAGAATTTTATGCCATTTTTAGGTTTTGTAGGGACTCCTGATGACGTTTTGAGACATCTCCTACAACTACAGCACCAGAATTGTACTGCTGAAGCAAGTCCGTTTTTTGGAATTTTTACGACAGGGTCCCCCCTTACGACATTTTAGCAAAAAATGTTTTTCGTAAAAAATGCATTTTCTTACATTTTCTTACATTTACGGGTTTAGTCGGGACTCCTGATGACGTTTTGAGACATCTCCTACAACTACAGCACCAGAATTGTGCTGCTGAAGCAAGTCTGTTTTTTGAATTTTTTTTTGTAAAAAAAAAGTTTTCCCAAAAAAAGCATTTTATGCCATTTTGAGGTTTTGTAGGGACTCCTGATGACGTTTTGAGACATCTCCTACAACTACAGCACCAGAATTGTACTGCTGAAGCAAGTCCGTTTTTTGGCATTTTTACGACAGGGTCCCCCCTTACGACATTTTAGCAAAAAATGTTTTTCGTAAAAAATGCATTTTCTTACATTTTCTTACATTTACGGGTTTAGTCGGGACTCCTGATGACGTTTTGAGACATCTCCTACAACTACAGCACCAGAATTGTGCTGCTGAAGCAAGTCTGTTTTTTGAATTTTTTTTTTGTAAAAAAAAAGTTTTCCCAAAAAAAGCATTTTATGCCATTTTTAAGTTTTGTAGGGACTCCTGATGACGTTTTGAGACATTTCCTACAACTACAGCACCAGAATTGTACTGCTGAAGCAAGTCCGTTTTTTGGCATTTTTACGACATTTTAGCAAAAAATGTTTTTCGTAAAAAATGCATTTTCCTACATTTTCTTACATTTACGGGTTTAGTCGGGACTCCTGATGACGTTTTGAGACATCTCCTACAACTACAGCACCAGAATTGTACTGCTGAAGCAAGTCCGTTTTTTGGCATTTTTACGACAGGGTCCCCCCTTACGACATTTTAGCAAAAAATGTTTTTCTTAAAAAATGCATTTTCTTACATTTTCTTACATTTACGGGTTTAGTCGGGACTCCTGATGACGTTTTGAGACATCTCCTACAACTACAGCACCAGAATTGTGCTGCTCAAACAAGTCCGTTTTTTGAATTTTTTTTTGTAAAAAAAAAGTTTTCCCAAAAAAAGCATTTTATGCCATTTTTAGGTTTTGTAGGGACTCCTGATGACGTTTTGAGACATCACCTACAACTACAGCACCAGAATTGTGCTGCTGAAGCAAGTCTGTTTTTTGAATTTTTTTTTGTAAAAAAAAAGTTTTCCCAAAAAAAGCATTTTATGCCATTTTGAGGTTTTGTAGGGACTCCTGATGACGTTTTGAGACATCTCCTACAACTACAGCACCAGAATTGTACTGCTGAAGCAAGTCCGTTTTTTGGCATTTTTACGACAGGGTCCCCCCTTACGACATTTTAGCAAAAAATGTTTTTCGTAAAAAATGCATTTTCTTACATTTGCGGGTTTAGTCGGGACTCCTGATGACGTTTTGAGACATCTCCTACAACTACAGCACCAGAATTGTGCTGCTGAAGCAAGTCTGTTTTTTGAATTTTTTTTTGTAAAAAAAAAGTTTTCCCAAAAAAAGCATTTTATGCCATTTTGAGGTTTTGTAGGGACTCCTGATGACGTTTTGAGACATCTCCTACAACTACAGCACCAGAATTGTACTGCTGAAGCAAGTCCGTTTTTTGGCATTTTTACGACAGGGTCCCCCCTTACGACATTTTGGCAAAAAATGTTTTTCGTAAAAAATGCATTTTCTTACATTTGCGGGTTTAGTCGGGACTCCTGATGACGTTTTGAGACATCTCCTACAACTACAGCACCAGAATTGTGCTGCTGAACCAAGTCCGTTTTTTGGAATTTTTACGACAGGGTCCCCCCTTACGACATTTTAGCAAAAAATGTTTTTGTTAAAAAATGCATTTTCTTACATTTTCTTACATTTACGGGTTTAGTCGGGACTCCTGATGACGTTTTGAGACATCTCCTACAACTACAGCACCAGAATTGTGCTGCTCAAACAAGTCCGTTTTTTGAATTTTTTTTTGTAAAAAAAAAAGTGTTCCCAAAAAAAGCATTTTATGCCATTTTTAGGTTTTGTAGGGACTCCTGATGACGTTTTAAGACATCTCCTACAACTACAGCACCAGAATTGTACTGCTGAAGCAAGTCCGTTTTTTGGAATTTTTACGACAGGGTCCCCCCTTACGACATTTTAGCAAAAAATGTTTTTCGTAAAAAATGCATTTTCTTAAATTTTCTTACATTTACGGGTTTAGTCGGGACTCCTGATGACGTTTTGAGACATCTCCTACAACTACAGCACCAGAATTGTGCTGCTGAAGCAAGTCCGTTTTTTGGAATTTTTACGACAGGGTCCCCCCTTACGACATTTCAGCAAAAAATGTTTTTCGTAAAATATGCATTTTCTTACATTTTCTTACATTTACGGGTTTAGTCGGGACTCCTGATGACGTTTTGAGACATCTCCTACAACTACAGCACCAGAATTGTGCTGCTGAACCAAGTCCGTTTTTTGGAATTTTTACGACAGGGTCCCCCCTTACGACATTTTAGCAAAAAATGTTTTGCGTAAAAAATGCATTTTCTTACATTTACGGGTTTAGTCGGGACTCCTGATGACGTTTTGAGACATCTACTACAACTACAGCACCAGAATTGTGCTGCTGAAGCAAGTCCGTTTTTTGGAATTTTTACGACAGGGTACCCCCTTACGACATTTTAGCAAAAAATGTTTTTGTTAAAAAATGCATTTTCTTACATTTTCTTACATTTACGGGTTTAGTCGGGACTCCTGATGACGTTTTGAGACATCTCCTACAACTACAGCACCAGAATTGTACTGCTGAATCAAGTCCGTTTTTTGGAATTTTTACGACAGGGTCCCCCCTTACGACATTTTAGCAAAAAATGTTTTTGTTAAAAAATGCATTTTCTTACATTTTCTTACATTTACGGGTTTAGTCGGGACTCCTGATGACGTTTTGAGACATCTCCTACAACTACAGCACCAGAATTGTGCTGCTCAAACAAGTCCGTTTTTTGAATTTTTTTTTGTAAAAAAAAAGTGTTCCCAAAAAAAGCATTTTATGCCATTTTTAGGTTTTGTAGGGACTCCTGATGACGTTTTAAGACATCTCCTACAACTACAGCACCAGAATTGTACTGCTGAAGCAAGTCCGTTTTTTGGAATTTTTACGACAGGGTCCCCCCTTACGACATTTTAGCAAAAAATGTTTTTCGTAAAAAATGCATTTTCTTAAATTTTCTTACATTTACGGGTTTAGTCGGGACTCCTGATGACGTTTTGAGACATCTCCTACAACTACAGCACCAGAATTGTGCTGCTGAAGCAAGTCTGTTTTTTGAATTTTTTTTTGTAAAAAAAAAGTTTTCCCAAAAAAAGCATTTTATGCCATTTTGAGGTTTTGTAGGGACTCCTGATGACGTTTTGAGACATCTCCTACAACTACAGCACCAGAATTGTACTGCTGAAGCAAGTCCGTTTTTTGGCATTTTTACGACAGGGTCCCCCCTTACGACATTTTAGCAAAATATGTTTTTCGTAAAAAATGCATTTTCTTACATTTTCTTACATTTACGGGTTTAGTCGGGACTCCTGATGACGTTTTGAGAAATCTCCTACAACTACAGCACCAGAATTGTGCTGCTGAAGCAAGTCCGTTTTTTGGAATTTTTACGACAGTGTCCCCCTTTACGACATTTTAGCAAAAAATGTTTTGCGTAAAAAATGCATTTTCTTACATTTTCTTACATTTACGGGTTTAGTCGGGACTCCTGATGACGTTTTGAGACATCTCCTACAACTACAGCACCAGAATTGTGCTGCTGAAACAAGACCGTTTTTAAAAAAGAATTTTTGTAAAAAAAAAGTTTTCCCAAAAAAAGCATTTTATGCCATTTTTAGGTTTTGTAGGGACTCCTGATGACGTTTTGAGACATCTCCTACAACTACAGCACCAGAATTGTGCTGCTGAAGCAAGTCCGTTTTTTGGAATTTTTACGACAGTGTCCCCCCTTACGACATTTTAGCAAAAAATGTTTTGCGTAAAAAATGCATTTTCTTACATTTACGGGTTTAGTCGGGACTCCTGATGACGTTTTGAGACATCTCCTACAACTACAGCACCAGAATTGTGCTGCTGAAGCAAGTCCGTTTTTTGGAATTTTTACGACAGGGTCCCCCCTTACGACATTTTAGCAAAAAATGTTTTTCGTAAAATATGCATTTTTTTACATTTTCTTACTTTTACGGGTTTAGTCGGGACTCCTGATGACGTTTTGAGACATCTCCTACAACTACAGCACCAGAATTGTGCTGCTGAAGCAAGTCCATTTTTTTGAATTTTTACGACAGGGTCCCCCCTTACGACATTTTAGCAAATAATGTTTTTCGTAAAATATGCATTTTTTTACATTTTCTTACTTTTACGGGTTTAGTCGGGACTCCTGATGACGTTTTAAGACATCTCCTACAACTACAGCACCAGAATTGTGCTGCTGAAGCAAGTCCGTTTTTTGGAATTTTTACGACAGGGTCCCCCCTTACGACATTTTAGCAAAAAATGTTTTTCGTAAAATATGCATTTTCTTTCATTAACGGGTTTAGTCGGGACTCCTGATGACGTTTTGAGACATCTCCTACAACTACAGCACCAGAATTGTGCTGCTGAAGCAAGTCCGTTTTTTTGAATTTTTACGACAGGGTCCCCCCTTACGACATTTTAGCAAAAAATGTTTTTCGTAAAATATGCATTTTTTTTACATTTTCTTGCATTTACGGGTTTAGTCGGGACTCCTGATGACGTTTTGAGACATCTCCTACAACTACAGCACCAGAATTGTGCTGCTGAAGCAAGTCTGTTTTTTGAAATTTTTTTTGTGAAAAAAAGTTTTCCAAAAAAAAGCATTTCATGCCATTTTTAGGTTTTGTAGGGACTCCTGATGACGTTTTGAGACATCTCCTACAACTACAGCACCAGAATTGTGCTGCTGAAGCAAGTCCGTTTTTTGGAATTTTTACGACCCTTACGACATTTTAGCAAAAAATGTTTTTCGTAAAATATGCATTTTTTTTACATTTTCTTACATTTACGGGTTTAGTCGGGACTCCTGATGACGTTTTGAGACATCTCCTACAACTACAGCACCAGAATTGTGCTGCTGAAGCAAGTCCGTTTTTTTGGATTTTTACGACAGGGTCCCCCCTTACGACATTTTAGCAAAAAATGTTTTTCGTAAAATATGCATTTTTTTACATTTTCTTACATTTACGGGTTTAGTCGGGACTCCTGATGACGTTTTGAGACATCTCCTACAACTACAGCACCAGAATTGTGCTGCTGAAGCAAGTCTGTTTTTTGAATTTTTTTTTGTGAAAAAAAGTTTTCCAAAAAAAAGCATTTCATGCCATTTTTAGGTTTTGTAGGGACTCCTGATGATGTTTTAAGACATCTCCTACAACTAGAGCACCAGAATTGTGCTGCTGAAGCAAGTCCGTTTTTTTGAATTTTTACGACAGGGTCCCCCCTTACGACATTTTAGCAAAAAATGTTTTTCGTAAAATATGCATTTTCTTACATTTTCTTACATTTACGGGTTTAGTCGGGACTCCTGATGACGTTTTGAGACATCTCCTACAACTACAGCACCAGAATTGTGCTGCTGAACCAAGTCCGTTTTTTGGAATTTTTACGACAGGGTCCCCCCTTACGACATTTTAGCAAAAAATGTTTTGCGTAAAAAATGCATTTTCTTACATTTACGGGTTTAGTCGGGACTCCTGATGACGTTTTGAGACATCTCCTACAACTACAGCACCAGAATTGTGCTGCTCAAACAAGTCCGTTTTTTGAATTTTTTTTTGTAAAAAAAAAGTGTTCCCAAAAAAAGCATTTTATGCCATTTTTAGGTTTTGTAGGGACTCCTGATGACGTTTTAAGACATCTCCTACAACTACAGCACCAGAATTGTACTGCTGAAGCAAGTCCGTTTTTTGGAATTTTTACGACAGGGTCCCCCCTTACGACATTTTAGCAAAAAATGTTTTTCGTAAAAAATGCATTTTCTTAAATTTTCTTACATTTACGGGTTTAGTCGGGACTCCTGATGACGTTTTGAGACATCTCCTACAACTACAGCACCAGAATTGTGCTGCTGAAGCAAGTCTGTTTTTTGAATTTTTTTTTGTAAAAAAAAAGTTTTCCCAAAAAAAGCATTTTATGCCATTTTGAGGTTTTGTAGGGACTCCTGATGACGTTTTGAGACATCTCCTACAACTACAGCACCAGAATTGTGCTGCTGAAGCAAGTCCGTTTTTTGGAATTTTTACGACAGGGTCCCCCCTTACGACATTTTAGCAAAAAATGTTTTTCGTAAAATATGCATTTTCTTACATTTTCTTACATTTACGGGTTTAGTCGGGACTCCTGATGACGTTTTGAGACACCTCCTACAACTACAGCACCAGAATTGTGCTGCTGAAGCAAGTCTGTTTTTTGGAATTTTTACGACAGGGTCCCCCCTTACGACATTTTAGCAAAAAATGTTTTGCGTAAAAAATGCATTTTCTTACATTTACGGGTTTAGTCGGGACTCCTGATGACGTTTTGAGACATCTACTACAACTACAGCACCAGAATTGTGCTGCTGAAGCCAGTCCGTTTTTTGGAATTTTTACGACAGGGTCCCCCCTTACGACATTTTAGCAAAAAATGTTTTTGTTAAAAAATGCATTTTCTTACATTTTCTTACATTTACGGGTTTAGTCGGGACTCCTGATGACGTTTTGAGACATCTCCTACAACTACAGCACCAGAATTGTGCTGCTGAAGCAAGTCCGTTTTTTTGAATTTTTACGACAGGGTCCCCCCTTACGACATTTTAGCAAAAAATGTTTTTCGTAAAATATGCATTTTTTTTACATTTTCTTGCATTTACGGGTTTAGTCGGGACTCCTGATGACGTTTTGAGACATCTCCTACAACTACAGCACCAGAATTGTGCTGCTGAAGCAAGTCTGTTTTTTGAAATTTTTTTTGTGAAAAAAAGTTTTCCAAAAAAAAGCATTTCATGCCATTTTTAGGTTTTGTAGGGACTCCTGATGACGTTTTGAGACATCTCCTACAACTACAGCACCAGAATTGTGCTGCTGAAGCAAGTCCGTTTTTTGGAATTTTTACGACCCTTACGACATTTTAGCAAAAAATGTTTTTCGTAAAATATGCATTTTTTTTACATTTTCTTGCATTTACGGGTTTAGTCGGGACTCCTGATGACGTTTTGAGACATCTCCTACAACTACAGCACCAGAATTGTGCTGCTGAAGCAAGTCTGTTTTTTGAATTTTTTTTTGTAAAAAAAAAGTTTTCCCAAAAAAAGCATTTTATGCCATTTTGAGGTTTTGTAGGGACTCCTGATGACGTTTTGAGACATTTCCTACAACTACAGCACCAGAATTGTACTGCTGAAGCAAGTCCGTTTTTTGGCATTTTTACGACAGGGTCCCCCCTTACGACATTTTAGCAAAAAATGTTTTTCGTAAAAAATGCATTTTCTTACATTTTCTTACATTTACGGGTTTAGTCGGGACTCCTGATGACGTTTTGAGACATCTCCTACAACTACAGCACCAGAATTGTGCTGCTGAAGCAAGTCTGTTTTTTGAATTTTTTTTTGTAAAAAAAAAGTTTTCCCAAAAAAAGCATTTTATGCCATTTTTAGGTTTTGTAGGGACTCCTGATGACATTTTAAGACATCTCCTATAACTACAGCACCAGAATTGTACTGCTGAAGCAAGTCCGTTTTTTGGAATTTTTACGACAGGGTCCCCCCTTACGAAATTTTAGCAAAAAATGTTTTTCGTAAAAAATGCATTTTCTTACATTTTCTTACATTTACGGGTTTAGTCGGGACTCCTGATGACGTTTTGAGACATCTCCTACAACTACAGCACCAGAATTGTGCTGCTGAAGCAAGTCTGTTTTTTGAATTTTTTTTTGTAAAAATTTTTTTTCCCAAAAAAAGCATTTTATGCCATTTTTAGGTTTTGTAGGGACTCCTGATGACGTTTTGAGACATCTCCTACAACTACAGCACCAGAATTGTGCTGCTCAAACAAGTCCGTTTTTTGAATTTTTTTTTGTAAAAAAAGTTTTCCCAAAAAAAGAATTTTATGCCATTTTTAGGTTTTGTAGGGACTCCTGATGACGTTTTGAGACATCTCCTACAACTACAGCACCAGAATTGTACTGCTGAAGCAAGTCCGTTTTTTGGAATTTTTACGACAGGGTCCCCCCTTACGACATTTTAGCAAAAAATGTTTTTCGTAAAAAATGCATTTTCTTACATTTTCTTACATTTACGGGTTTAGTCGGGACTCCTGATGACGTTTTGAGACATCTCCTACAACTACAGCACCAGAATTGTGCTGCTGAAGCAAGTCTGTTTTTTGAATTTTTTTTTGTAAAAAAAAAGTTTTCCCAAAAAAAGCATTTTATGCCATTTTGAGGTTTTGTAGGGACTCCTGATGACGTTTTGAGACATCTCCTACAACTACAGCACCAGAATTGTACTGCTGAAGCAAGTCCGTTTTTTGGCATTTTTACGACAGGGTCCCCCCTTACGACATTTTAGCAAAAAATGTTTTTCGTAAAAAATGCATTTTCTTACATTTTCTTACATTTACGGGTTTAGTCGGGACTCCTGATGACGTTTTGAGACATCTCCTACAACTACAGCACCAGAATTGTGCTGCTGAAGCAAGTCTGTTTTTTGAATTTTTTTTTTGTAAAAAAAAAGTTTTCCCAAAAAAAGCATTTTATGCCATTTTTAAGTTTTGTAGGGACTCCTGATGACGTTTTGAGACATTTCCTACAACTACAGCACCAGAATTGTACTGCTGAAGCAAGTCCGTTTTTTGGCATTTTTACGACATTTTAGCAAAAAATGTTTTTCGTAAAAAATGCATTTTCCTACATTTTCTTACATTTACGGGTTTAGTCGGGACTCCTGATGACGTTTTGAGACATCTCCTACAACTACAGCACCAGAATTGTACTGCTGAAGCAAGTCCGTTTTTTGGCATTTTTACGACAGGGTCCCCCCTTACGACATTTTAGCAAAAAATGTTTTTCTTAAAAAATGCATTTTCTTACATTTTCTTACATTTACGGGTTTAGTCGGGACTCCTGATGACGTTTTGAGACATCTCCTACAACTACAGCACCAGAATTGTGCTGCTGAAGCAAGTCTGTTTTTTGAATTTTTTTTTGAAAAAAAAAAGTGTTCCCAAAAAAAGCATTTTATGCCATTTTTAGGTTTTGTAGGGACTCCTGATGACGTTTTAAGACATCTCCTACAACTACAGCACCAGAATTGTACTGCTGAAGCAAGTCCGTTTTTTGGAATTTTTACGACAGGGTCCCCCCTTACGACATTTTAGCAAAAAATGTTTTTCGTAAAAAATGCATTTTCTTACATTTTCTTACATTTACGGGTTTATTCGGGACTCCTGATGACGTTTTGAGACATCTCCTACAACTACAGCACCAGAATTGTGCTGCTCAAACAAGTCCGTTTTTTGAATTTTTTTTTGTAAAAAAAAAGTTTTCCCAAAAAAAGCATTTTATGCCATTTTTAGGTTTTGTAGGGACTCCTGATGACGTTTTGAGACATCACCTACAACTACAGCACCAGAATTGTGCTGCTGAAGCAAGTCTGTTTTTTGAATTTTTTTTTGTAAAAAAAAAGTTTTCCCAAAAAAAGCATTTTATGCCATTTTGAGGTTTTGTAGGGACTCCTGATGACGTTTTGAGACATCTCCTACAACTACAGCACCAGAATTGTACTGCTGAAGCAAGTCCGTTTTTTGGCATTTTTACGACAGGGTCCCCCCTTACGACATTTTAGCAAAAAATGTTTTTCGTAAAAAATGCATTTTCTTACATTTGCGGGTTTAGTCGGGACTCCTGATGACGTTTTGAGACATCTCCTACAACTACAGCACCAGAATTGTGCTGCTGAAGCAAGTCTGTTTTTTGAATTTTTTTTTGTAAAAAAAAAGTTTTCCCAAAAAAAGCATTTTATGCCATTTTGAGGTTTTGTAGGGACTCCTGATGACGTTTTGAGACATCTCCTACAACTACAGCACCAGAATTGTACTGCTGAAGCAAGTCCGTTTTTTGGCATTTTTACGACAGGGTCCCCCCTTACGACATTTTGGCAAAAAATGTTTTTCGTAAAAAATGCATTTTCTTACATTTGCGGGTTTAGTCGGGACTCCTGATGACGTTTTGAGACATCTCCTACAACTACAGCACCAGAATTGTGCTGCTGAACCAAGTCCGTTTTTTGGAATTTTTACGACAGGGTCCCCCCTTACGACATTTTAGCAAAAAATGTTTTTGTTAAAAAATGCATTTTCTTACATTTTCTTACATTTACGGGTTTAGTCGGGACTCCTGATGACGTTTTGAGACATCTCCTACAACTACAGCACCAGAATTGTGCTGCTCAAACAAGTCCGTTTTTTGAATTTTTTTTTGTAAAAAAAAAAGTGTTCCCAAAAAAAGCATTTTATGCCATTTTTAGGTTTTGTAGGGACTCCTGATGACGTTTTAAGACATCTCCTACAACTACAGCACCAGAATTGTACTGCTGAAGCAAGTCCGTTTTTTGGAATTTTTACGACAGGGTCCCCCCTTACGACATTTTAGCAAAAAATGTTTTTCGTAAAAAATGCATTTTCTTAAATTTTCTTACATTTACGGGTTTAGTCGGGACTCCTGATGACGTTTTGAGACATCTCCTACAACTACAGCACCAGAATTGTGCTGCTGAAGCAAGTCCGTTTTTTGGAATTTTTACGACAGGGTCCCCCCTTACGACATTTCAGCAAAAAATGTTTTTCGTAAAATATGCATTTTCTTACATTTTCTTACATTTACGGGTTTAGTCGGGACTCCTGATGACGTTTTGAGACATCTCCTACAACTACAGCACCAGAATTGTGCTGCTGAACCAAGTCCGTTTTTTGGAATTTTTACGACAGGGTCCCCCCTTACGACATTTTAGCAAAAAATGTTTTGCGTAAAAAATGCATTTTCTTACATTTACGGGTTTAGTCGGGACTCCTGATGACGTTTTGAGACATCTACTACAACTACAGCACCAGAATTGTGCTGCTGAAGCAAGTCCGTTTTTTGGAATTTTTACGACAGGGTACCCCCTTACGACATTTTAGCAAAAAATGTTTTTGTTAAAAAATGCATTTTCTTACATTTTCTTACATTTACGGGTTTAGTCGGGACTCCTGATGACGTTTTGAGACATCTCCTACAACTACAGCACCAGAATTGTACTGCTGAATCAAGTCCGTTTTTTGGAATTTTTACGACAGGGTCCCCCCTTACGACATTTTAGCAAAAAATGTTTTTGTTAAAAAATGCATTTTCTTACATTTTCTTACATTTACGGGTTTAGTCGGGACTCCTGATGACGTTTTGAGACATCTCCTACAACTACAGCACCAGAATTGTGCTGCTCAAACAAGTCCGTTTTTTGAATTTTTTTTTGTAAAAAAAAAGTGTTCCCAAAAAAAGCATTTTATGCCATTTTTAGGTTTTGTAGGGACTCCTGATGACGTTTTAAGACATCTCCTACAACTACAGCACCAGAATTGTACTGCTGAAGCAAGTCCGTTTTTTGGAATTTTTACGACAGGGTCCCCCCTTACGACATTTTAGCAAAAAATGTTTTTCGTAAAAAATGCATTTTCTTAAATTTTCTTACATTTACGGGTTTAGTCGGGACTCCTGATGACGTTTTGAGACATCTCCTACAACTACAGCACCAGAATTGTGCTGCTGAAGCAAGTCTGTTTTTTGAATTTTTTTTTGTAAAAAAAAAGTTTTCCCAAAAAAAGCATTTTATGCCATTTTGAGGTTTTGTAGGGACTCCTGATGACGTTTTGAGACATCTCCTACAACTACAGCACCAGAATTGTACTGCTGAAGCAAGTCCGTTTTTTGGCATTTTTACGACAGGGTCCCCCCTTACGACATTTTAGCAAAATATGTTTTTCGTAAAAAATGCATTTTCTTACATTTTCTTACATTTACGGGTTTAGTCGGGACTCCTGATGACGTTTTGAGAAATCTCCTACAACTACAGCACCAGAATTGTGCTGCTGAAGCAAGTCCGTTTTTTGGAATTTTTACGACAGTGTCCCCCTTTACGACATTTTAGCAAAAAATGTTTTGCGTAAAAAATGCATTTTCTTACATTTTCTTACATTTACGGGTTTAGTCGGGACTCCTGATGACGTTTTGAGACATCTCCTACAACTACAGCACCAGAATTGTGCTGCTGAAACAAGACCGTTTTTAAAAAAGAATTTTTGTAAAAAAAAAGTTTTCCCAAAAAAAGCATTTTATGCCATTTTTAGGTTTTGTAGGGACTCCTGATGACGTTTTGAGACATCTCCTACAACTACAGCACCAGAATTGTGCTGCTGAAGCAAGTCCGTTTTTTGGAATTTTTACGACAGTGTCCCCCCTTACGACATTTTAGCAAAAAATGTTTTGCGTAAAAAATGCATTTTCTTACATTTACGGGTTTAGTCGGGACTCCTGATGACGTTTTGAGACATCTCCTACAACTACAGCACCAGAATTGTGCTGCTGAAGCAAGTCCGTTTTTTGGAATTTTTACGACAGGGTCCCCCCTTACGACATTTTAGCAAAAAATGTTTTTCGTAAAATATGCATTTTTTTACATTTTCTTACTTTTACGGGTTTAGTCGGGACTCCTGATGACGTTTTGAGACATCTCCTACAACTACAGCACCAGAATTGTGCTGCTGAAGCAAGTCCATTTTTTTGAATTTTTACGACAGGGTCCCCCCTTACGACATTTTAGCAAATAATGTTTTTCGTAAAATATGCATTTTTTTACATTTTCTTACTTTTACGGGTTTAGTCGGGACTCCTGATGACGTTTTAAGACATCTCCTACAACTACAGCACCAGAATTGTGCTGCTGAAGCAAGTCCGTTTTTTGGAATTTTTACGACAGGGTCCCCCCTTACGACATTTTAGCAAAAAATGTTTTTCGTAAAATATGCATTTTCTTTCATTAACGGGTTTAGTCGGGACTCCTGATGACGTTTTGAGACATCTCCTACAACTACAGCACCAGAATTGTGCTGCTGAAGCAAGTCCGTTTTTTTGAATTTTTACGACAGGGTCCCCCCTTACGACATTTTAGCAAAAAATGTTTTTCGTAAAATATGCATTTTTTTTACATTTTCTTGCATTTACGGGTTTAGTCGGGACTCCTGATGACGTTTTGAGACATCTCCTACAACTACAGCACCAGAATTGTGCTGCTGAAGCAAGTCTGTTTTTTGAAATTTTTTTTGTGAAAAAAAGTTTTCCAAAAAAAAGCATTTCATGCCATTTTTAGGTTTTGTAGGGACTCCTGATGACGTTTTGAGACATCTCCTACAACTACAGCACCAGAATTGTGCTGCTGAAGCAAGTCCGTTTTTTGGAATTTTTACGACCCTTACGACATTTTAGCAAAAAATGTTTTTCGTAAAATATGCATTTTTTTTACATTTTCTTACATTTACGGGTTTAGTCGGGACTCCTGATGACGTTTTGAGACATCTCCTACAACTACAGCACCAGAATTGTGCTGCTGAAGCAAGTCCGTTTTTTTGGATTTTTACGACAGGGTCCCCCCTTACGACATTTTAGCAAAAAATGTTTTTCGTAAAATATGCATTTTTTTACATTTTCTTACATTTACGGGTTTAGTCGGGACTCCTGATGACGTTTTGAGACATCTCCTACAACTACAGCACCAGAATTGTGCTGCTGAAGCAAGTCTGTTTTTTGAATTTTTTTTTGTGAAAAAAAGTTTTCCAAAAAAAAGCATTTCATGCCATTTTTAGGTTTTGTAGGGACTCCTGATGATGTTTTAAGACATCTCCTACAACTAGAGCACCAGAATTGTGCTGCTGAAGCAAGTCCGTTTTTTTGAATTTTTACGACAGGGTCCCCCCTTACGACATTTTAGCAAAAAATGTTTTTCGTAAAATATGCATTTTCTTACATTTTCTTACATTTACGGGTTTAGTCGGGACTCCTGATGACGTTTTGAGACATCTCCTACAACTACAGCACCAGAATTGTGCTGCTGAACCAAGTCCGTTTTTTGGAATTTTTACGACAGGGTCCCCCCTTACGACATTTTAGCAAAAAATGTTTTGCGTAAAAAATGCATTTTCTTACATTTACGGGTTTAGTCGGGACTCCTGATGACGTTTTGAGACATCTCCTACAACTACAGCACCAGAATTGTGCTGCTCAAACAAGTCCGTTTTTTGAATTTTTTTTTGTAAAAAAAAAGTGTTCCCAAAAAAAGCATTTTATGCCATTTTTAGGTTTTGTAGGGACTCCTGATGACGTTTTAAGACATCTCCTACAACTACAGCACCAGAATTGTACTGCTGAAGCAAGTCCGTTTTTTGGAATTTTTACGACAGGGTCCCCCCTTACGACATTTTAGCAAAAAATGTTTTTCGTAAAAAATGCATTTTCTTAAATTTTCTTACATTTACGGGTTTAGTCGGGACTCCTGATGACGTTTTGAGACATCTCCTACAACTACAGCACCAGAATTGTGCTGCTGAAGCAAGTCTGTTTTTTGAATTTTTTTTTGTAAAAAAAAAGTTTTCCCAAAAAAAGCATTTTATGCCATTTTGAGGTTTTGTAGGGACTCCTGATGACGTTTTGAGACATCTCCTACAACTACAGCACCAGAATTGTGCTGCTGAAGCAAGTCCGTTTTTTGGAATTTTTACGACAGGGTCCCCCCTTACGACATTTTAGCAAAAAATGTTTTTCGTAAAATATGCATTTTCTTACATTTTCTTACATTTACGGGTTTAGTCGGGACTCCTGATGACGTTTTGAGACACCTCCTACAACTACAGCACCAGAATTGTGCTGCTGAAGCAAGTCTGTTTTTTGGAATTTTTACGACAGGGTCCCCCCTTACGACATTTTAGCAAAAAATGTTTTGCGTAAAAAATGCATTTTCTTACATTTACGGGTTTAGTCGGGACTCCTGATGACGTTTTGAGACATCTACTACAACTACAGCACCAGAATTGTGCTGCTGAAGCCAGTCCGTTTTTTGGAATTTTTACGACAGGGTCCCCCCTTACGACATTTTAGCAAAAAATGTTTTTGTTAAAAAATGCATTTTCTTACATTTTCTTACATTTACGGGTTTAGTCGGGACTCCTGATGACGTTTTGAGACATCTCCTACAACTACAGCACCAGAATTGTGCTGCTGAAGCAAGTCCGTTTTTTTGAATTTTTACGACAGGGTCCCCCCTTACGACATTTTAGCAAAAAATGTTTTTCGTAAAATATGCATTTTTTTTACATTTTCTTGCATTTACGGGTTTAGTCGGGACTCCTGATGACGTTTTGAGACATCTCCTACAACTACAGCACCAGAATTGTGCTGCTGAAGCAAGTCTGTTTTTTGAAATTTTTTTTGTGAAAAAAAGTTTTCCAAAAAAAAGCATTTCATGCCATTTTTAGGTTTTGTAGGGACTCCTGATGACGTTTTGAGACATCTCCTACAACTACAGCACCAGAATTGTGCTGCTGAAGCAAGTCCGTTTTTTGGAATTTTTACGACCCTTACGACATTTTAGCAAAAAATGTTTTTCGTAAAATATGCATTTTTTTTACATTTTCTTACATTTACGGGTTTAGTCGGGACTCCTGATGACGTTTTGAGACATCTCCTACAACTACAGCACCAGAATTGTGCTGCTGAAGCAAGTCCGTTTTTTTGGATTTTTACGACAGGGTCCCTCCCCCCTTACGACATTTTAGCAAAAAATGTTTTTCGTAAAATATGCATTTTTTTACATTTTCTTACATTTACGGGTTTAGTCGGGACTCCTGATGACGTTTTGAGACATCTCCTACAACTACAGCACCAGAATTGTGCTGCTGAAGCAAGTCTGTTTTTTGAATTTTTTTTTGTGAAAAAAAGTTTTCCAAAAAAAAGCATTTCATGCCATTTTTAGGTTTTGTAGGGACTCCTGATGATGTTTTGAGACATCTCCTACAACTAGAGCACCAGAATTGTGCTGCTGAAGCAAGTCCGTTTTTTTTAATTTTTACGACAGGGTCCCCCCTTACGACATTTTAGCAAAAAATGTTTTTCGTAAAATATGCATTTTTTTACATTTTCTTACATTTACGGGTTTAGTCGGGACTCCCGATGACGTTTTGAGACATCTCCTACAACTACAGCACCAGAATTGTGCTGCTGAAGCAAGTCCGTTTTTTGGAATTTTTACGACAGGGTCCCCCCTTACGACATTTTAGCAAAAAATGTTTTTCGTAAAATATGCATTTTCTTACATTTACGGGTTTAGTCGGGACTCCCGATGACGTTTTGAGACATCTCCTACAACTACAGCACCAGAATTGTGCTGCTGAAGCAAGTCCGTTTTTTTGGATTTTTACGACAGGGTCCCCCCTTACGACATTTTAGCAAAAAATGTTTTGCGTAAAAAATGCATTTTCTTACATTTTCTTACATTTACGGGTTTAGTCGGGACTCCTGATGACGTTTTGAGACATCTCCTACAACTACAGCACCAGAATTGTGCTGCTGAAGCAAGTCTGTTTTTTGGAATTTTTACGACAGGGTCCCCCCTTATGACATTTTAGCAAAAAATGTTTTGCATAAAAAATGCATTTTCTTACATTTTCTTACATTCACGGGTTTAGTCGGGACTCCTGATGACGTTTTGAGACATCTCCTACAACTACAGCACCAGAATTGTGCTGCTGAAGCAAGTCAGTTTTTTGGAATTTTTACGACAGGGTCCCCCCTTATGACATTTTAGCAAAAAATGTTTTGCATAAAAAATGCATTTTCTTACATTTTCTTACATTCACGGGTTTAGTCGGGACTCCTGATGACGTTTTGAGACATCTCCTACAACTACAGCACCAGAATTGTGCTGCTGAAGCAAGTCTGTTTTTTTAATTTTTTTTTGTGAAAAAAAGTTTTCCAAAAAAAAGCATTTCATGCCATTTTTAGAATTTGTAGGGACTCCTCATGACGTTTTGAGACATCTCCTACAACTACAGCACCAGAATTGTGCTGCTGAAGCAAGTCAGTTTTTTGGAATTTTTACGACAGGGTCCCCCCTTATGACATTTTAGCAAAAAATGTTTTGCATAAAAAATGCATTTTCTTACATTTTCTTACATTCACGGGTTTAGTCGGGACTCCTGATGACGTTTTGAGACATCTCCTACAACTACAGCACCAGAATTGTGCTGCTAAAACAAGACCGTTTTTTAAATTTTTTTTTGTAAAAAAAAAGTTTTCCCAAAAAAAGCATTTTATGCCATTTTTAGGTTTTGTCGGGACTCCTGATGACGTTTTGAGACATCTCCTACAACTACAGCACCAGAATTGTGCTGCTGAAGCAAGTCCGTTTTTTTGAATTTTTACGACAGGGTCCCCCCTTACGACATTTTAGCAAAAAATGTTTTTCGTAAAATATGCATTTTTTAAACATTTTCTTACATTTACGGGTTTAGTCGGGACTCCTGATGACGTTTTGAGACATCTCCTACAACTACAGCACCAGAATTGTACTGCTGAAGCAAGTCCGTTTTTTGGCATTTTTACGACAGGGTCCCCCCTTACGACATTTTAGCAAAAAATGTTTTTCTTAAAAAATGCATTTTCTTACATTTTCTTACATTTACGGGTTTAGTCGGGACTCCTGATGACGTTTTGAGACATCTCCTACAACTACAGCACCAGAATTGTGCTGCTGAAACAAGACTGTTTTTTAAATTTTTTTTTGTAAATAAAAAGTTTTCCCAAAAAAAGCATTTTATGCCATTTTTAGGTTTTGTCGGGACTCCTGATGACGTTTTGAGACATCTCCTACAACTACAGCACCAGAATTGTGCTGCTGAAGCAAGTCCGTTTTTTGGAATTTTTACGACAGGGTCCCCCCTTACGACATTTTAGCAAAAAATGTTTTTCGTAAAATATGCATTTTCTTACATTTTCTTACATTTACGGGTTTAGTCGGGACTCCTGATGACGTTTTGAGACATCTCCTACAACTACAGCACCAGAATTGTGCTGCTGAACCAAGTCCGTTTTTTGGAATTTTTACGACAGGGTCCCCCCTTACGACATTTTAGCAAAAAATGTTTTGCGTAAAAAATGCATTTTCTTACATTTACGGGTTTAGTCGGGACTCCTGATGACGTTTTGAGACATCTCCTACAACTACAGCACCAGAATTGTGCTGCTCAAACAAGTCCGTTTTTTGAATTTTTTTTTGTAAAAAAAAAGTGTTCCCAAAAAAAGCATTTTATGCCATTTTTAGGTTTTGTAGGGACTCCTGATGACGTTTTAAGACATCTCCTACAACTACAGCACCAGAATTGTACTGCTGAAGCAAGTCCGTTTTTTGGAATTTTTACGACAGGGTCCCCCCTTACGACATTTTAGCAAAAAATGTTTTTCGTAAAAAATGCATTTTCTTAAATTTTCTTACATTTACGGGTTTAGTCGGGACTCCTGATGACGTTTTGAGACATCTCCTACAACTACAGCACCAGAATTGTGCTGCTGAAGCAAGTCTGTTTTTTGAATTTTTTTTTGTAAAAAAAAAGTTTTCCCAAAAAAAGCATTTTATGCCATTTTGAGGTTTTGTAGGGACTCCTGATGACGTTTTGAGACATCTCCTACAACTACAGCACCAGAATTGTGCTGCTGAAGCAAGTCCGTTTTTTGGAATTTTTACGACAGGGTCCCCCCTTACGACATTTTAGCAAAAAATGTTTTTCGTAAAATATGCATTTTCTTACATTTTCTTACATTTACGGGTTTAGTCGGGACTCCTGATGACGTTTTGAGACACCTCCTACAACTACAGCACCAGAATTGTGCTGCTGAAGCAAGTCTGTTTTTTGGAATTTTTACGACAGGGTCCCCCCTTACGACATTTTAGCAAAAAATGTTTTGCGTAAAAAATGCATTTTCTTACATTTACGGGTTTAGTCGGGACTCCTGATGACGTTTTGAGACATCTACTACAACTACAGCACCAGAATTGTGCTGCTGAAGCCAGTCCGTTTTTTGGAATTTTTACGACAGGGTCCCCCCTTACGACATTTTAGCAAAAAATGTTTTTGTTAAAAAATGCATTTTCTTACATTTTCTTACATTTACGGGTTTAGTCGGGACTCCTGATGACGTTTTGAGACATCTCCTACAACTACAGCACCAGAATTGTGCTGCTGAAGCAAGTCCGTTTTTTTGAATTTTTACGACAGGGTCCCCCCTTACGACATTTTAGCAAAAAATGTTTTTCGTAAAATATGCATTTTTTTTACATTTTCTTGCATTTACGGGTTTAGTCGGGACTCCTGATGACGTTTTGAGACATCTCCTACAACTACAGCACCAGAATTGTGCTGCTGAAGCAAGTCTGTTTTTTGAAATTTTTTTTGTGAAAAAAAGTTTTCCAAAAAAAAGCATTTCATGCCATTTTTAGGTTTTGTAGGGACTCCTGATGACGTTTTGAGACATCTCCTACAACTACAGCACCAGAATTGTGCTGCTGAAGCAAGTCCGTTTTTTGGAATTTTTACGACCCTTACGACATTTTAGCAAAAAATGTTTTTCGTAAAATATGCATTTTTTTTACATTTTCTTACATTTACGGGTTTAGTCGGGACTCCTGATGACGTTTTGAGACATCTCCTACAACTACAGCACCAGAATTGTGCTGCTGAAGCAAGTCCGTTTTTTTGGATTTTTACGACAGGGTCCCCCCTTACGACATTTTAGCAAAAAATGTTTTTCGTAAAATATGCATTTTTTTACATTTTCTTACATTTACGGGTTTAGTCGGGACTCCTGATGACGTTTTGAGACATCTCCTACAACTACAGCACCAGAATTGTGCTGCTGAAGCAAGTCTGTTTTTTGAATTTTTTTTTGTGAAAAAAAGTTTTCCAAAAAAAAGCATTTCATGCCATTTTTAGGTTTTGTAGGGACTCCTGATGATGTTTTGAGACATCTCCTACAACTAGAGCACCAGAATTGTGCTGCTGAAGCAAGTCCGTTTTTTTGAATTTTTACGACAGGGTCCCCCCTTACGACATTTTAGCAAAAAATGTTTTTCGTAAAATATGCATTTTTTTACATTTTCTTACATTTACGGGTTTAGTCGGGACTCCCGATGACGTTTTGAGACATCTCCTACAACTACAGCACCAGAATTGTGCTGCTGAAGCAAGTCCGTTTTTTGGAATTTTTACGACAGGGTCCCCCCTTACGACATTTTAGCAAAAAATGTTTTTCGTAAAATATGCATTTTCTTACATTTACGGGTTTAGTCGGGACTCCCGATGACGTTTTGAGACATCTCCTACAACTACAGCACCAGAATTGTGCTGCTGAAGCAAGTCCGTTTTTTTGGATTTTTACGACAGGGTCCCCCCTTACGACATTTTAGCAAAAAATGTTTTGCGTAAAAAATGCATTTTCTTACATTTTCTTACATTTACGGGTTTAGTCGGGACTCCTGATGACGTTTTGAGACATCTCCTACAACTACAGCACCAGAATTGTGCTGCTGAAGCAAGTCTGTTTTTTGGAATTTTTACGACAGGGTCCCCCCTTATGACATTTTAGCAAAAAATGTTTTGCATAAAAAATGCATTTTCTTACATTTTCTTACATTCACGGGTTTAGTCGGGACTCCTGATGACGTTTTGAGACATCTCCTACAACTACAGCACCAGAATTGTGCTGCTGAAGCAAGTCAGTTTTTTGGAATTTTTACGACAGGGTCCCCCCTTATGACATTTTAGCAAAAAATGTTTTGCATAAAAAATGCATTTTCTTACATTTTCTTACATTCACGGGTTTAGTCGGGACTCCTGATGACGTTTTGAGACATCTCCTACAACTACAGCACCAGAATTGTGCTGCTGAAGCAAGTCTGTTTTTTTAATTTTTTTTTGTGAAAAAAAGTTTTCCAAAAAAAAGCATTTCATGCCATTTTTAGAATTTGTAGGGACTCCTCATGACGTTTTGAGACATCTCCTACAACTACAGCACCAGAATTGTGCTGCTGAAGCAAGTCAGTTTTTTGGAATTTTTACGACAGGGTCCCCCCTTATGACATTTTAGCAAAAAATGTTTTGCATAAAAAATGCATTTTCTTACATTTTCTTACATTCACGGGTTTAGTCGGGACTCCTGATGACGTTTTGAGACATCTCCTACAACTACAGCACCAGAATTGTGCTGCTAAAACAAGACCGTTTTTTAAATTTTTTTTTGTAAAAAAAAAGTTTTCCCAAAAAAAGCATTTTATGCCATTTTTAGGTTTTGTCGGGACTCCTGATGACGTTTTGAGACATCTCCTACAACTACAGCACCAGAATTGTGCTGCTGAAGCAAGTCCGTTTTTTTGAATTTTTACGACAGGGTCCCCCCTTACGACATTTTAGCAAAAAATGTTTTTCGTAAAATATGCATTTTTTAAACATTTTCTTACATTTACGGGTTTAGTCGGGACTCCTGATGACGTTTTGAGACATCTCCTACAACTACAGCACCAGAATTGTACTGCTGAAGCAAGTCCGTTTTTTGGAATTTTTATGACAGGGTCCCCCCTTACGACATTTTAGCAAAAAATGTTTTTCGTAAAAAATGCATTTTCTTACACTTTCTTACATTTACGGGTTTAGTCGGGACTCCTGATGACGTTTTGAGACATCTCCTACAACTACAGCACCAGAATTGTGCTGCTGAAGCAAGTCTGTTTTTTTAATTTTTTTTTGTGAAAAAAAAAAGTTTTCCCAAAAAAAGCATTTTATGCCATTTTTAGGTTTTGTAGGGACTCCTGATGACGTTTTGAGACATCTCCTACAACTACAGCACCAGAATTGTACTGCTGAAGCAAGTCCGTTTTTTGGCATTTTTACGACAGGGTCCCCCCTTACGACATTTTAGCAAAAAATGTTTTTCTTAAAAAATGCATTTTCTTACATTTTCTTACATTTACGGGTTTAGTCGGGACTCCTGATGACGTTTTGAGACATCTCCTACAACTACAGCACCAGAATTGTGCTGCTGAAACAAGACTGTTTTTTAAATTTTTTTTTGTAAATAAAAAGTTTTCCCAAAAAAAGCATTTTATGCCATTTTTAGGTTTTGTCGGGACTCCTGATGACGTTTTGAGACATCTCCTACAACTACAGCACCAGAATTGTGCTGCTGAAGCAAGTCCGTTTTTTGGAATTTTTACGACAGGGTCCCCCCTTACGACATTTTAGCAAAAAATGTTTTTCGTAAAATATGCATTTTCTTACATTTTCTTACATTTACGGGTTTAGTCGGGACTCCTGATGACGTTTTGAGACATCTCCTACAACTACAGCACCAGAATTGTGCTGCTGAACCAAGTCCGTTTTTTGGAATTTTTACGACAGGGTCCCCCCTTACGACATTTTAGCAAAAAATGTTTTGCGTAAAAAATGCATTTTCTTACATTTACGGGTTTAGTCGGGACTCCTGATGACGTTTTGAGACATCTCCTACAACTACAGCACCAGAATTGTGCTGCTCAAACAAGTCCGTTTTTTGAATTTTTTTTTGTAAAAAAAAAGTGTTCCCAAAAAAAGCATTTTATGCCATTTTTAGGTTTTGTAGGGACTCCTGATGACGTTTTAAGACATCTCCTACAACTACAGCACCAGAATCGTACTGCTGAAGCAAGTCCGTTTTTTGGAATTTTTACGACAGGGTCCCCCCTTACGACATTTTAGCAAAAAATGTTTTTCGTAAAAAATGCATTTTCTTAAATTTTCTTACATTTACGGGTTTAGTCGGGACTCCTGATGACGTTTTGAGACATCTCCTACAACTACAGCACCAGAATTGTGCTGCTGAAGCAAGTCTGTTTTTTGAATTTTTTTTTGTAAAAAAAAAGTTTTCCCAAAAAAAGCATTTTATGCCATTTTGAGGTTTTGTAGGGACTCCTGATGACGTTTTGAGACATCTCCTACAACTACAGCACCAGAATTGTGCTGCTGAAGCAAGTCCGTTTTTTGGAATTTTTACGACAGGGTCCCCCCTTACGACATTTTAGCAAAAAATGTTTTTCGTAAAATATGCATTTTCTTACATTTTCTTACATTTACGGGTTTAGTCGGGACTCCTGATGACGTTTTGAGACACCTCCTACAACTACAGCACCAGAATTGTGCTGCTGAAGCAAGTCTGTTTTTTGGAATTTTTACGACAGGGTCCCCCCTTACGACATTTTAGCAAAAAATGTTTTGCGTAAAAAATGCATTTTCTTACATTTACGGGTTTAGTCGGGACTCCTGATGACGTTTTGAGACATCTACTACAACTACAGCACCAGAATTGTGCTGCTGAAGCCAGTCCGTTTTTTGGAATTTTTACGACAGGGTCCCCCCTTACGACATTTTAGCAAAAAATGTTTTTGTTAAAAAATGCATTTTCTTACATTTTCTTACATTTACGGGTTTAGTCGGGACTCCTGATGACGTTTTGAGACATCTCCTACAACTACAGCACCAGAATTGTACTGCTGAATCAAGTCCGTTTTTTGGAATTTTTACGACAGGGTCCACCCTTACGACATTTTAGCAAAAAATGTTTTTGTTAAAAAATGCATTTTCTTACATTTTCTTACATTTACGGGTTTAGTCGGGACTCCTGATGACGTTTTGAGACATCTCCTACAACTACAGCACCAGAATTGTGCTGCTCAAACAAGTCCGTTTTTTGAATTTTTTTTTGTAAAAAAAAAGTGTTCCCAAAAAAAGCATTTTATGCCATTTTTAGGTTTTGTAGGGACTCCTGATGACGTTTTAAGACATCTCCTACAACTACAGCACCAGAATTGTACTGCTGAAGCAAGTCCGTTTTTTGGAATTTTTACGACAGGGTCCCCCCTTACGACATTTTAGCAAAAAATGTTTTTCGTAAAAAATGCATTTTCTTAAATTTTCTTACATTTACGGGTTTAGTCGGGACTCCTGATGACGTTTTGAGACATCTCCTACAACTACAGCACCAGAATTGTGCTGCTGAAGCAAGTCCGTTTTTTGGAATTTTTACGACAGTGTCCCCCCTTACGACATTTTAGCAAAAAATGTTTTGCGTAAAAAATGCATTTTCTTACATTTTCTTACATTTACGGGTTTAGTCGGGACTCCTGATGACGTTTTGAGACATCTCCTACAACTACAGCACCAGAATTGTGCTGCTGAAACAAGACCGTTTTTAAAAAAATTTTTTGTAAAAAAAAAGTTTTCCCAAAAAAAGCATTTTATGCCATTTTTAGGTTTTGTAGGGACTCCTGATGACGTTTTGAGACATCTCCTACAACTACAGCACCAGAATTGTGCTGCTGAAGCAAGTCCGTTTTTTGGAATTTTTACGACAGTGTCCCCCCTTACGACATTTTAGCAAAAAATGTTTTGCGTAAAAAATGCATTTTCTTACATTTACGGGTTTAGTCGGGACTCCTGATGACGTTTTGAGACATCTCCTACAACTACAGCACCAGAATTGTGCTGCTGAAGCAAGTCCGTTTTTTGGAATTTTTACGACAGGGTCCCCCCTTACGACATTTTAGCAAAAAATGTTTTGCGTAAAAAATGCATTTTCTTACATTTACGGGTTTAGTCGGGACTCCTGATGACGTTTTGAGACATCTCCTACAACTACAGCACCAGAATTGTGCTGCTGAAGCAAGTCCATTTTTTTGAATTTTTACGACAGGGTCCCCCCTTACGACATTTTAGCAAAAAATGTTTTTCGTAAAAAATGCATTTTCTTACATTTTCTTACATTTACGGGTTTATTCGGGACTCCTGATGACGTTTTGAGACATCTCCTACAACTACAGCACCAGAATTGTGCTGCTGAAGCAAGTCCGTTTTTTGGAATTTTTACGACAGGGTCCCCCCTTACGACATTTTAGCAAAAAATGTTTTTCGTAAAATATGCATTTTCTTACATTTACGGGTTTAGTCGGGACTCCTGATGACGTTTTGAGACATCTCCTACAACTACAGCACCAGAATTGTGCTGCTGAAGCAAGTCCATTTTTTGGAATTTTTTGTAAGGGTCCCCCCTTACGACATTTTAGCAAAAAAATTGTTTCGTAAAATATGCATTTTCTTCCATTTTCGGGTTGTGTCGGGACTCCTGATGACATTTTGAGACATCTCCTACAACTACAGCACCAGTATTGTGCTGCTGAAGCAAGTCCGTTTTTTTGAATTTTTTTCGCGAAAAAAAGGTTGCCCAAAAAAAGCATTTTCTGCAAATTTCGGGATTTGTCGGGACTCCTGGTGACGTTTTGAGACATCTCCTACAACTACAGCACCAGAATTGTGCTGCTGGAGCAAGTCCGTTTTTTGGAATTTTTTTACAACATTTGAGCAAAAAAAAAAATTTCTGAAAATATGCATTTTCTTACATTTACGGGTTTAGTCGGGACTCCTGATGACGTTTTGAGACATCTCCTACAACTACAGCACCAGAATTGTGCTGCTGAAGCAAGTCCGTTTTTTAAATTTTTTGTAAGGGTCCTCCCTTACGACATTTTAGCAAAAAATGTTTTCGTAAAATATGCATTTTCTTAAATTTTCTTACATTTACGGGTTTAGTCGGGACTACTGATGACGTTTTGAGACATCTCCTACAACTACAGCACCAGAATTGTGCTGCTGAAGGAAGTCCGTTTTTTGGAATTCTTTGTAAGGGTCCCCCCTTACGACATTTTAGCAAAAACATTTTTTCGTAAAATATGCATTTTCTTACATTTACGGGTTTAGTCGGGACTCCTGATGACGTTTTGAGACATCTCCTACAACTACAGCACCAGAATTGTGCTGCTGAAGCAAGTCGTTTTTTTTTTGTTTTTTTTTACGACATTTTAGCAAAAAAATTGTTTCGTAAAATATGCATTTTCTTCCATTTTCGGGTTGTGTCGGGACTCCTGATGACATTTTGAGACATCTCCTACAACTACAGCACCAGAATTGTGCTGCTGGAGCAAGTCTGTTTTTTGGAATTTTTTTACAACATTTTAGCAAAAAAAAAATTTCTGAAAATATGCATTTTCTTACATTTACGGGTTTAGTCGGGACTCCTGATGACGTTTTGAGACATCTCCTACAACTACAGCACCAGAATTGTGCTGCTGAAGCAAGTCCGTTTTTTAAATTTTTTGTAAGGGTCCTCCCTTACGACATTTTAGCAAAAAATGTTTTCGTAAAATATGCATTTTCTTAAATTTTCTTACATTTACGGGTTTAGTCGGGACTACTGATGACGTTTTGAGACATCTCCTACAACTACAGCACCAGAATTGTGCTGCTGAAGCAAGTCCGTTTTTTGGAATTCTTTGTAAGGGTCCCCCCTTACGACATTTTAGCAAAAACATTTTTTCGTAAAATATGCATTTTCTTACATTTACGGGTTTAGTCGGGACTCCTGATGACGTTTTGAGACATCTCCTACAACTACAGCACCAGAATTGTGCTGCTGAAGCAAGTCGTTTTTTTTTTGTTTTTTTTTACGACATTTTAGCAAAAAAATTGTTTCGTAAAATATGCATTTTCTTCCATTTTCGGGTTGTGTCGGGACTCCTGATGACATTTTGAGACATCTCCTACAACTACAGCACCAGAATTGTGCTGCTGGAGCAAGTCCGTTTTTTGGAATTTTTTTACAACATTTTAGCAAAAAAAAAATTTCTGAAAATATGCATTTTCTTACATTTACGGGTTTAGTCGGGACTCCTGATGACGTTTTGAGACATCTCCTACAACTACAGCACCAGAATTGTGCTGCTGAAGCAAGTCCGTTTTTTAAATTTTTTGTAAGGGTCCTCCCTTACGACATTTTAGCAAAAAATGTTTTCGTAAAATATGCATTTTCTTAAATTTTCTTACATTTACGGGTTTAGTCGGGACTACTGATGACGTTTTGAGACATCTCCTACAACTACAGCACCAGAATTGTGCTGCTGAAGCAAGTCCGTTTTTTGGAATTTTTTGTAAGGGTCCCCCCTTACGACATTTTAGCAAAAACATTTTTTCGTAAAATATGCATTTTCTTACATTTACGGGTTTAGTCGGGACTCCTGATGACGTTTTGAGACATCTCCTACAACTACAGCACCAGAATTGTGCTGCTGAAGCAAGTCTTTTTTTTTTTGTTTTTTTTTACGACATTTTAGCAAAAAAATTGTTTCGTAAAATATGCATTTTCTTCCATTTTCGGGTTGTGTCGGGACTCCTGATGACATTTTGAGACATCTCCTACAACTACAGCACCAGTATTGTGCTGCTGAAGCAAGTCCGTTTTTTTGAATTTTTTTTTGCGAAAAAAAGGTTGCCCAAAAAAAGCATTTTCTGCAAATTTCGGGATTTGTCGGGACTCCTGATGACGTTTTGAGACATCTCCTACAACTACAGCACCAGAATTGTGCTGCTGAAGCAAGTCCGTTTTTTGGAATTTTTACGACAGGGTCCCCCCTTACGACATTTTAGCAAAAAATGTTTTTCGTAAAATATGCATTTTCTTACATTTTCTTACATTTACGGGTTTAGTCGGGACTCCTGATGACGTTTTGAGACACCTCCTACAACTACAGCACCAGAATTGTGCTGCTGAAGCAAGTCTGTTTTTTGGAATTTTTACGACAGGGTCCCCCCTTACGACATTTTAGCAAAAAATGTTTTGCGTAAAAAATGCATTTTCTTACATTTACGGGTTTAGTCGGGACTCCTGATGACGTTTTGAGACATCTACTACAACTACAGCACCAGAATTGTGCTGCTGAAGCAAGTCCGTTTTTTGGAATTTTTACGACAGGGTCCCCCCTTACGACATTTTAGCAAAAAATGTTTTTGTTAAAAAATGCATTTTCTTACATTTTCTTACATTTACGGGTTTAGTCGGGACTCCTGATGACGTTTTGAGACATCTCCTACAACTACAGCACCAGAATTGTGCTGCTCAAACAAGTCCGTTTTTTGAATTTTTTTTTGTAAAAAAAAAGTGTTCCCAAAAAAAAGCATTTTATGCCATTTTTAGGTTTTGTAGGGACTCCTGATGACGTTTTAAGACATCTCCTACAACTACAGCACCAGAATTGTACTGCTGAAGAAAGTCCGTTTTTTGGAATTTTTACGACAGGGTCCCCCCTTACGACATTTTAGCAAAAAATGTTTTTCGTAAAAAATGCATTTTCTTAAATTTTCTTACATTTACGGGTTTAGTCGGGACTCCTGATGACGTTTTGAGACATCTCCTACAACTACAGCACCAGAATTGTGCTGCTGAAGCAAGTCCGTTTTTTGGAATTTTTACGACAGTGTCCCCCCTTACGACATTTTAGCAAAAAATGTTTTGCGTAAAAAATGCATTTTCTTACATTTTCTTACATTTACGGGTTTAGTCGGGACTCCTGATGACGTTTTGAGACATCTCCTACAACTACAGCACCAGAATTGTGCTGCTGAAACAAGACCGTTTTTAAAAAAAATTTTTGTAAAAAAAAAGTTTTCCCAAAAAAAGCTTTTTATGCCATTTTTAGGTTTTGTAGGGACTCCTGATGACGTTTTGAGACATCTCCTACAACTACAGCACCAGAATTGTGCTGCTGAAGCAAGTCCGTTTTTTGGAATTTTTACGACAGTGTCCCCCCTTACGACATTTTAGCAAAAAATGTTTTGCGTAAAAAATGCATTTTCTTACATTTACGGGTTTAGTCGGGACTCCTGATGACGTTTTGAGACATCTCCTACAACTACAGCACCAGAATTGTGCTGCTGAAGCAAGTCCGTTTTTTGGAATTTTTACGACAGGGTCCCCCCTTACGACATTTTAGCAAAAAATGTTTTGCGTAAAAAATGCATTTTCTTACATTTACGGGTTTAGTCGGGACTCCTGATGACGTTTTGAGACATCTCCTACAACTACAGCACCAGAATTGTGCTGCTGAAGCAAGTCCATTTTTTTGAATTTTTACGACAGGGTCCCCCCTTACGACATTTTAGCAAAAAATGTTTTTCGTAAAAAATGCATTTTCTTACATTTTCTTACATTTACGGGTTTATTCGGGACTCCTGATGACGTTTTGAGACATCTCCTACAACTACAGCACCAGAATTGTGCTGCTGAAGCAAGTCCGTTTTTTGGAATTTTTACGACAGGGTCCCCCCTTACGACATTTTAGCAAAAAATGTTTTTCGTAAAATATGCATTTTCTTACATTTACGGGTTTAGTCGGGACTCCTGATGACGTTTTGAGACATCTCCTACAACTACAGCACCAGAATTGTGCTGCTGAAGCAAGTCCGTTTTTTTGAATTTTTACGACAGGGTCCCCCCTTACGACATTTTAGCAAAAAATGTTTTTCGTAAAATATGCATTTTTTTTACATTTTCTTGCATTTACGGGTTTAGTCGGGACTCCTGATGACGTTTTGAGACATCTCCTACAACTACAGCACCAGAATTGTGCTGCTGAAGCAAGTCTGTTTTTTGAATTTTTTTTTGTGAAAAAAAGTTTTCCAAAAAAAAGCATTTCATACCATTTTTAGGTTTTGTAGGGACTCCTGATGACGTTTTGAGACATCTCCTACAACTACAGCACCAGAATTGTGCTGCTGAAGCAAGTCCGTTTTTTGGAATTTTTACGACAGGGTCCCCCCTTACGACATTTTAGCAAAAAATGTTTTTCGTAAAATATGCATTTTCTTACATTTTCTTACATTTACGGGTTTAGTCGGGACTCCTGATGACGTTTTGAGACATCTCCTACAACTACAGCACCAGAATTGTGCTGCTGAAGCAAGTCCGTTTTTTGGAATTTTTACGACCCTTACGACATTTTAGCAAAAAATGTTTTTCGTAAAATATGCATTTTTTTACATTTTCTTACATTTACGGGTTTAGTCGGGACTCCTGATGACGTTTTGAGACATCTCCTACAACTACAGCACCAGAATTGTGCTGCTGAAGCAAGTCTGTTTTTTGAATTTTTTTTCGTGAAAAAAAGTTTTCCAAAAAAAAGCATTTCATGCCATTTTTAGGTTTTGTAGGGACTCCTGATGATGTTTTGAGACATCTCCTACAACTACAGCACCAGAATTGTGCTGCTGAAGCAAGTCCGTTTTTTGGAATTTTTACGACAGGGTCCCCCCTTACGACATTTTAGCAAAAAATGTTTTTCGTAAAATATGCATTTTTTTTACATTTTCTTACATTTACGGGTTTAGTCGGGACTCCCGATGACGTTTTGAGACATCTCCTACAACTACAGCACCAGAATTGTGCTGCTGAAGCAAGTCCGTTTTTTGGAATTTTTACGACAGGGTCCCCCCTTACGACATTTTAGCAAAAAATGTTTTTCGTAAAATATGCATTTTCTTACATTTACGGGTTTAGTCGGGACTCCTGATGACGTTTTGAGACATCTCCTACAACTACAGCACCAGAATTGTGCTGCTGAAACAAGACCGTTTTTTAAATTTTTTTTTGTAAAAAAAAAGTTTTCCCAAAAAAAAACATTTGATGCCATTTTTAGGTTTTGTCGGGACTCCTGATGACGTTTTAAGACATCTCCTACAACTACAGCACCAGAATTGTACTGTTGAAGCAAGTCCGTTTTTTGGAATTTTTACGACAGGGTCCCCCCTTACGACATTTTAGCAAAAAATGTTTTTCGTAAAATATGCATTTTCTTACATTTTCTTACATTTACGGGTTTAGTCGGGACTCCTGATGACGTTTTGAGACATCTCCTACAACTACAGCACCAGAATTGTGCTGCTGAAGCAAGTCTGTTTTTTGAATTTTTTTTCGTGAAAAAAAGTTTTCCAAAAAAAAGCATTTCATGCCATTTTTAGGTTTTGTAGGGACTCCTGATGACGTTTTGAGACATCTCCTACAACTACAGCACCAGAATTGTGCTGCTGAAGCAAGTCCATTTTTTGGAATTTTTTGTAAGGGTCCCCCCTTACGACATTTTAGCAAAAAAATTGTTTCGTAAAATATGCATTTTCTTCCATTTTCGGGTTGTGTCGGGACTCCTGATGACATTTTGAGACATCTCCTACAACTACAGCACCAGTATTGTGCTGCTGAAGCAAGTCCGTTTTTTTGAATTTTTTTCGCGAAAAAAAGGTTGCCCAAAAAAAGCATTTTCTGCAAATTTCGGGATTTGTCGGGACTCCTGGTGACGTTTTGAGACATCTCCTACAACTACAGCACCAGAATTGTGCTGCTGGAGCAAGTCCGTTTTTTGGAATTTTTTTACAACATTTGAGCAAAAAAAAAAATTTCTGAAAATATGCATTTTCTTACATTTACGGGTTTAGTCGGGACTCCTGATGACGTTTTGAGACATCTCCTACAACTACAGCACCAGAATTGTGCTGCTGAAGCAAGTCCGTTTTTTAAATTTTTTGTAAGGGTCCTCCCTTACGACATTTTAGCAAAAAATGTTTTCGTAAAATATGCATTTTCTTAAATTTTCTTACATTTACGGGTTTAGTCGGGACTACTGATGACGTTTTGAGACATCTCCTACAACTACAGCACCAGAATTGTGCTGCTGAAGGAAGTCCGTTTTTTGGAATTCTTTGTAAGGGTCCCCCCTTACGACATTTTAGCAAAAACATTTTTTCGTAAAATATGCATTTTCTTACATTTACGGGTTTAGTCGGGACTCCTGATGACGTTTTGAGACATCTCCTACAACTACAGCACCAGAATTGTGCTGCTGAAGCAAGTCGTTTTTTTTTTGTTTTTTTTTACGACATTTTAGCAAAAAAATTGTTTCGTAAAATATGCATTTTCTTCCATTTTCGGGTTGTGTCGGGACTCCTGATGACATTTTGAGACATCTCCTACAACTACAGCACCAGAATTGTGCTGCTGGAGCAAGTCTGTTTTTTGGAATTTTTTTTACAACATTTTAGCAAAAAAAAAATTTCTGAAAATATGCATTTTCTTACATTTACGGGTTTAGTCGGGACTCCTGATGACGTTTTGAGACATCTCCTACAACTACAGCACCAGAATTGTGCTGCTGAAGCAAGTCCGTTTTTTAAATTTTTTGTAAGGGTCCTCCCTTACGACATTTTAGCAAAAAATGTTTTCGTAAAATATGCATTTTCTTAAATTTTCTTACATTTACGGGTTTAGTCGGGACTACTGATGACGTTTTGAGACATCTCCTACAACTACAGCACCAGAATTGTGCTGCTGAAGCAAGTCCGTTTTTTGGAATTCTTTGTAAGGGTCCCCCCTTACGACATTTTAGCAAAAACATTTTTCGTAAAATATGCATTTTCTTACATTTACGGGTTTAGTCGGGACTCCTGATGACGTTTTGAGACATCTCCTACAACTACAGCACCAGAATTGTGCTGCTGAAGCAAGTCGTTTTTTTTTTGTTTTTTTTTACGACATTTTAGCAAAAAAATTGTTTCGTAAAATATGCATTTTCTTCCATTTTCGGGTTGTGTCGGGACTCCTGATGACATTTTGAGACATCTCCTACAACTACAGCACCAGAATTGTGCTGCTGGAGCAAGTCCGTTTTTTGGAATTTTTTTACAACATTTTAGCAAAAAAAAAATTTCTGAAAATATGCATTTTCTTACATTTACGGGTTTAGTCGGGACTCCTGATGACGTTTTGAGACATCTCCTACAACTACAGCACCAGAATTGTGCTGCTGAAGCAAGTCCGTTTTTTAAATTTTTTGTAAGGGTCCTCCCTTACGACATTTTAGCAAAAAATGTTTTCGTAAAATATGCATTTTCTTAAATTTTCTTACATTTACGGGTTTAGTCGGGACTACTGATGACGTTTTGAGACATCTCCTACAACTACAGCACCAGAATTGTGCTGCTGAAGCAAGTCCGTTTTTTGGAATTTTTTGTAAGGGTCCCCCCTTACGACATTTTAGCAAAAACATTTTTTCGTAAAATATGCATTTTCTTACATTTACGGGTTTAGTCGGGACTCCTGATGACGTTTTGAGACATCTCCTACAACTACAGCACCAGAATTGTGCTGCTGAAGCAAGTCTTTTTTTTTTTGTTTTTTTTTACGACATTTTAGCAAAAAAATTGTTTCGTAAAATATGCATTTTCTTCCATTTTCGGGTTGTGTCGGGACTCCTGATGACATTTTGAGACATCTCCTACAACTACAGCACCAGTATTGTGCTGCTGAAGCAAGTCCGTTTTTTTGAATTTTTTTTTGCGAAAAAAAGGTTGCCCAAAAAAAGCATTTTCTGCAAATTTCGGGATTTGTCGGGACTCCTGATGACGTTTTGAGACATCTCCTACAACTACAGCACCAGAATTGTGCTGCTGAAGCAAGTCCGTTTTTTGGAATTTTTTGTAAGGGTCCCCCCTTACGACATTTTAGGAAAACATTTTTTTTTTTGTAATTTAGTGTTAAAAAGGTAATAATGTACTGTACTGTACATATTAATTTGCCACCGCCATCATCACCACCGTGCACCTACATTATGCGAGGGTGCTCTCGGTCCATTTGAACTTTTAATAGGATCCAAAGTGCACGACCTTTGACTGAACATCACACTGTGAAATTGGATTGTGGACTTTTTTTATGTTATTATCAAATCACACAGCATGTGAGAGTTAGCAGGCACACTTCCACTTTTCCCACTGCTCTATATCTAAGGGTGACCAGATCCCAATTCAGCAGGGGCCTCGTGTTATGTTGTGCTAATGCACAAAAACCTGGCGTACGTCCTTTTTTCCATGGTAAAGATGAAAGGTATCGAGACCGAACTTGACGTTGAATTGTGCGCTGTTTCACTCCAGGTTCGTTCTTCACATACTCACATTTGCTTTGCCGACATTTCAACAATGTAAAATAGATCGCGGCGAGGACACACAATGCACTTTTTGGCCAATGCGTTTACCGTAATTTCCGGACTATAAGGCGCATTTAAAATCCTTTTTTATTTCTCAGTGCGCCTTACACAGTTGCGCCTAATGTAATGAACAAGTTTGGTTGAGCTTACCCACCTCGAAGCTATTTTATTTGGTACATGGTGTAATTATAAGTGTGAGCAGTAGATGGCAGTCAAACATAAGAGATACGTGTAGCCTGCACTATGATGGGTTTTAAGTAAACAACAGCAACATTTTAAATGTTCCGTTGAAAATATAGAACATTAGACACGGCGCTCAAAAATCTATCAAAATGTTTTAGCACGACTTTGGTCAGCTATGAAGCCGCACCGCTTGAAGGATTGTCGGCGCATTAAACATACGACTATTATTATGGTGTGTGTATAAGGTAAGACATTATCTGGCGTTTTGTTTCGCAATATTATGCAACTTTTCTTAACTTCTGGTACCTGCTGATCTGTATTTGGGATCTGCATGAGTCCTGAAAAATGGTGTGTCCGCCTTTGTAGTTAATAAGCTTCTTCTTTTTCTCTATCTTCTTGTTATGTGACATTCATCCTCCGCTGTTGCCATTTCTAATATAAAGTAGTGTCAAGTTCTCACTTATATCTGTCAGTAAACTTGCCATGAAAGCGCTAAAACATACCGGTGTAGTGAGTTTACATTATTCACCCAAGGAAGTTTAGTTATTAGAGAGTTCCGGTTGAACGGTTTTTCACGGGACACATTTCCGGTGTGGTTGTTTCCGGATGAGGAGATGCTGCTCCATTATTGATTGTATTTTATTTCGTGTAGACCGCAATATGACTCAAGTAAACAACACCAACATTGTATATGCTCCATTGAAAATATAGAACATTACACGCGGCGCTCAAAAATCTATCAAAATGTTTTAGTAGGACTTTGGTCAGCTATGAAACTGCACCGCTTGATGGATTGTACTGTGCTTCAACATAGGAGTATTATTATGGTGTGTGTATAAGGTAAGACATATTTTCTGGTGTTTTGTTTCGCAATATTATGCAAAAGCAACTTTTCTTACCTTCTGGTACCTGAAAATTTGTGCAGGTCCGCCTTTGTAGTCCGTGCCGACACCGTAGTCGATAAGCTTCTTCTTTTTCTCCACCTTCTTGTTATGGGACATCCATCCTCTGCTGTTGCCATTTCTAATAAAAAGCAGTGTAAAGTTATTACTTATTTCAGTCAGTAAACTCGCCATGAAAGCCCTAAAACATACCGGTGTAGTGAGTTACCATTATTCACCCAAGGAACTTTAGTTATTAGAGTTCTGGTTTTTCACGGGACACATTTCTGGTGTTGTTGTTTCTGGATGAGGAGATGCTGCTCCGTTATTGATTGAAGTAAAGTCTGAATGTCATTAAAACAGTTAGCTCCATCTTTTGACACTTCACAACAAAGATGACGGGGAGAAGACGCTGCCGAAGGTGAGCCACGTAAATAAGACCGCCCACAAAACGGCGCACCCGGAAGCGGCTTGAAGATGATGTGTAAAACATCATCTATGCAACATTTTGAGCAAAGAACCACCATTACATGTTATGTAGACCCCAAGGAAGTCTTTTACTTTTAGAAAAAAATATATATATTATGACTCCTTTAATGCGCCTTATAATCCGGTGCGCCTTATATATGAAAAAAAGATCAAAAATAGACCATTCATCGGCAGTGCTCCTTATAATCCGGTGTGCCCTATGGTCCGGAAAATACGGTAATGCTTTATATCAATATTTGTGAGGATGTTTACCAATTTATCTAGGCCAGAGGTGTCAAACTCATTTTAGATCGGGGGCCACATTGAGAAAAATCTACTCCCAAGTGGGCCGGACTGGTAAAATCACGGCACGATAACTTAAAAATAAAGACAACTTCCGATTGTTTTCTTGGTTTAAAAATAGAATTTCTCAAAAATAAACAAATCATGTTGTTTTTTTACACTTACATGTTGCAGTTAATAGTGTTCTACCTTTAATTGTCGTTATTTATACTTTCTGAATAAATGACGTGATAATGTTCATCAGTCAACTCATTGGTGTTCATTTTCAATCTAACAAGATAAAAAAAATAATATCAAAATCAAATTACAGGATGTTATTTATGTAGTTTGGTAATTTTCTTCGACTGTTGCACTAACATCATGTGTTTTATTTTTTTTGTACATACTGTATGTAGCATCATCTACAAAGATACAAAGAATTGCCATTGCCACATCTAGTGGACACATTTAAAACAGCAGTTTCTTTCATACAAAAATTTCAGCTCATTTGTATACTTAGCAAATTCATCCGGATAGAACCTGTTCACGGGCCTGATCCCTTTCATCTCAGCGATCGTATTTGTCACGTTTCATGTGTCAGGTAAAGCGCAATGAATGACTCCGCTTCCTAGTGTAAGAGTGAGCTTTTAGAAGTGTGCCATGACAGCAGACTCTCTAATCGGTGATTAAAACAGCTGAAAAAAAATCAAGTCTTCCAGAGATGGGCACAGTCTACACTACCTGCTGTCTGAGGCGAGTGCACAGCATCCTGCGTGACCAACAACACCCTGCTCCTCACCTGCGGCCCTCAGGTAGAAGGAACAGGTCTATACGTGCCAGGACAACTTGCCAACAGCTCGTCTGTATCCTCAGGCAGTGACCCTCTCTCACATCCCACCCATGAACTGCAACGTCTAATTATCACTTCTATTGATCTGCCCTTTATACTGTACACTGCATCCGGAAAGTATTCACAGCGCTTCATTTTTTGCCACATTTTGCTATGTTACAGCCTTATTCTAAAATGGTATAAATTCATTTTCGTCCTCAAAACTCTGCGTTTCTGGGTGTTGTGGATAAATGCAACAACACCCAGAAACGCCGCTGGCTTCGCTCGGCCCGAGCTCATCTAAGATGGACTGATTGGTTGGAATCTGCGCTTTTGCATGATATACTAGTTACTACGGTAATCTTCTCAGAAAGCACGTAGTTTCAAAGTTGTATTTGTGTTGGTACTGCATCAAAAAGCGACATCAGTGTGTAAAGGATATCACCACATGGACTCAGGAACACTTCAGAAAACCACTGTCAGTAACTACAGTTGGTCGCTACATCTGTAAGTGCAAGTTAAAACTCTACAATGCAAAGCGAATGCCATTTATCAACAACACCCAGAAACGCCGCCGGCTTCGCTCGGCCCGAGCTCATCTAAGATGGACTGATTGGTTGGAATCTGCGCTTTTGCATGATATACTAGTTACTACGGTAATCTTCTCAGAAAGCACGTAGTTTCAAAGTTGTATTTGTGTTGGTACTGCATCAAAAAGCGACATCAGTGTGTAAAGGATATCACCACGTGGACTCAGGAACACTTCAGAAAACCACTGTCAGTAACTACAGTTGGTCGCTACATCTGTAAGTGCAAGTTAAAACTGTACAATGCAAAGCGAATGCCATTTATCAACAACACCCAGAAACGCCGCCGGCTTCGCTCGGCCCGAGCTCATCTAAGATGTACTGATGCAAACTGGAAAAGTGTTCTGTGGTCTGACAAGTCCACATTTCAAATTGTTTTTGGAAACTGTGGACGTCGTGTCCTCCGGTCCAACGAGGAAAAGAACCATCCGGATTGTTCTAGGCGCAAAGTTGAAAACCCAGCGTCTGTAATTGTATGGAAAACTTGTTTTGTTTTGTTTTTAATGTTTTGTTTTTTAATGTATTATATTCTGTTTTTATATGTTTAAATGGATCTTAAGGTCTGCAATAAAGATTGATGATATGGGGGTGTATTAGTGGGTAACTTACACGTTTGTGAAGGCACCATTAATGCTGAAAGGTACATACAGGTTTTGGAGCAACAAAAGTTGCCATCCAAGCGACGTCTTTTTCATGGCCGCCCCTGCTTATTTCAGTAAGATATCGCCGAGCCACATTCTGCACGTGTTACAACAGCGTGGCTTCGTAGTAAAAGAGTGCGGGTACTAGACTGGCCTGCCTGTAGTACGAACTGTGCTCTGTAAATAAACTCGCCTTGCCGACCGTTTTCTGTCGTGGACAACGACAATTTCAATAAACTACAAGTTTAAAAAAAAGGCATGAACATTTCCCTCTTTTGGGTATTGAAAAAATGTATGGAACGGCGCCGCTCAAGTACCGATCCATACCAGACTGTGAATTTTGTGCATCGTTCGTGGCACCCTTTGTGTTTACGCGTTTCATGGGTCAGGATTGCACCACCTAACGCATTTTTGATACATGGTTACTATGCAGTGTGTGTGTTATTCACTATGACAATGACAATCAATGCATTGAACTGAATACAAATCATGTTAGAGTAAATGAATACTTCTCTGATTTGAGGGCGAAGGCTTGTTCATGTGTCCTGTGATGAACTGGCGGCCAGTCTAGGGTGTAGGCCGGGGGTCAGCAACCCGCGTCTCTTTAGCACCGCCCTCGTGGCTCCCTGGACCTCTTTCAGAGATGTGTGAAAATGGAAAAAGATGAAGAAAACTTTTATTTGAATATATTTTCTGTAGGAGAACAAACATGACACAAACCTTCCTAATTGTTAGAAGTCCCACTGTTTATGTTAAACATGCTTCACTGATGAGAGGATTTAGCAAGCACTGTTTTGTCCTACTAATTTCAGCGATCCTTCAACTCATTGTTGTTTGTTTACATGTACAACTTTCTCCGACGCTGCCACAGAAAGACGTGTTTTATGCCACTTCTCCTTTGTCTCATTTTGTCCACCAAATGTTCTATGCTGTGCGTGAATGCACAAAAGGTGAGCTTTGTTGATGTTATTGACTTGTTGGAGTGCTAATCAGGCATATTTGGTCAGAGCATGACTGCAAGCTAATCAATGCTAACATGCTATTTAAGCTAGCTGTATGTACATATTGCATCATTATGACTCGTTTGTAGGAATATTTGAGCTCATTTAATTTCCTTTACTTATGTCCTCTGTGCATTTCATTTATATTTGCATGTCTCATGACACATTATCTGTACGTAATATTGGCTGCATTTCTGATAGTTGTTTGTGCGCCAAGTTGTTCCAGACCACAGCAAACGTTACCCAGCTTGTAAAGATTGTAATAAATCCATTAGAAGAAGACAGCCTGCCTTTTCCTTTAACTTGGACACACACATTTATACCTTTGACCCTTATGAGCCAGTCATTTCCAGAAGTTATCTCATCATGTGAGAAGCCTCCATTTAAATAACATATTATTATTTGATCTTAATAGATTAAAAATGAACACCAATGAGTTGACTGATGAACATTATCACATCATTTAATCAGAAAGTATACATATCGACAAATAAAGGTAGAATACTATTAACCGCAACATGTAAGTGTAAAAAAAAACACAACAACATTATGATTTGTACATTTTCAGAATGTGCTTGCTCTATTTTTAACAAAGAAAAAAACAAACAATCTGAAGTTGTCTTTATTTTTAAGTTATCGTGCCTTGATTTTACCAGTCCGGCCCACTTGGGAGTAGATTTTTGTCCATGTGGCCCCCGATCTAAAATGAGTTTGACACCTCTACATTAGAACTTACGAATAATGGATTGGTAGGTTCATCGTAGCCAGCCTTGTGTATTATTCTAATTACCCTTTTTTCAAGTTTAATTATTGAGCCTGTGTTTGTTCTATAAACATTTCCCCAAAGTTCAACACAGTATGTTAGATATGGAAAAATAAAAGAATAATATAACTACAGCTGCAGCTATGGAATATTTTAGTAATCGAGTATTCTATCGAATATCCCGATCGATTAATCGAATAAATCATCATTTTGTTTAATTATACACGTTAAGATGTGCCCTCAATTATTGTGGTTGGCCTAATCGTCTTATTTCCTAAACGCCTGTTTTCATTATTGAAACGTGAGCTTTGACTACTGTTTAGTGAACCAGGCAAAATGCCGTAAAAAAAATATATATACACGACACCTCGAGGCAGCAACAATTCCTCGAATGTATTTTGTAATCGAATTACTCAAGGAATCATGTGCAGATATTTCTTATTCAGCATGTGTCTTACTTTATATAAAGAATAGCAATGGATTTGGATGTTTTTAGAATAGAATAGAATAGAAAGTACTTTATTGATCCCTCGGGGAAATTCAGCACCACAGTTCGCTCACAATAAAAATAAACACTAAGGTATTTTTTACATGTGAATAATATAAATACAGTCTATTATACAGCATTATTCACTTGTGAATAATATAAATACAGTCTATTATACACAGTGTTGGGTTAGTTACTGAAAACCAGTAACTAGTTACAGTTACTAGTTACTTTATTTCAAAAGCAACTCAGTTACTAACTCAGTTACTTAAACCAAAAAGTAATGCGTTATTGCAAAAAGTAACTATTTAGTTACTTGTTTTTTTCTTCTTCTTTTTTTAAAGCTACCATTAATGCCCTTTAAGCCTTCATTTAAGTACTGTTATTGCACTGGAGAATAATACAACCTGTTGATCAGCGCTAGGAATTTTCAAAATGGGGTCCCAGGGACCCCATCAAGTCATAAAAATGGGGTCCTACAGTAAATTTTTGGGGTCCCACTTTTTGGTAAGCGTTTTGACAACAAAAAAGATAAACGTATGCATTATCCTGTTGTATCTCACATTATATATTGTGTTTTGGAAAAAGGTTGTCATAAATGTTACTTAATTCATAAAAAAAAAATAATAAAGAAAGAAAACAAATGTGTATACATATGTAAATGTATTCAGTTATAAACATTCATTCACTTTCTTCTTTCCTTCATGGATCTAAACTTTACCGCTGCTGGTAGTTTTTTCTATGTTTTTATTGAATAAGTTGTAGGTGTATTTATTTCAGTATAAAAGTGTAAAAAGTGTTTTGCTTGGGTCATGAAATGATGATAATGGTGTGCCAGGGCATACAAACATTTTATATTTAATGCTTAAATCTCTGGAGTCTACATCAACTTCAGATCTATCCCTCATTTCAAAATGTTTTAGTTATGTTGTTTTTTTGTTTGTTTGTTTTCCGCCCTTTTTTGTCAAACAAAACTACGTTTTTAATGGCAAACACACAAAACATGCAAAATCTTCCACCAAAAATATTTTTCAAAGTGGAATATTTGATGTGAAGTAATGGGAACCTTGGATAGGTCAATAATTCATAATAACATTGATTTTGATTCAATATTATGTTTTGAGCAATGACAGTTTGAAATAAATTGATTAATGTGGACCCCGATTTAAAGAAGTTGAAAAACTTATTGGGGTGTTACCATTTAGTGGTCAATTGTACGGAATATGTACTGTACTGTGCAATCTATTAATAAAAGTCTCAATCAATCAATCCACTCCCTCGCTCTCTCTGTCCCTCCCTCACGAATGCTGCTGCGTGTGCACAATTAGTTTTGTTTGTTAACCCCATCTTAACCCTGAACGTACATTGAAAATATACGCAACCCTGCCGGACATTTGAGGCATTTAAGAAACTCCGCCCGGGACAGCCCCGCAAAAGAAGACACATGGTCAGTCTAGAATATCTCCATGTTAAGAAACTCGGCTTCAGCTCCACCATGATGTCTTGTAAGTAAACACAGACACGCCCCCCACCCCCCCTCCACACCCACACACACACACACACACACACACACACACACACACACACACACACACACACACACACACACACACACACACACACACACACACACACACACACACAGCGCCTCTTCTCTTGTCCCCGTTGTGACACAGGAAGAGTTAAGTTAAAGTTAAAGGCCTACTGAAAGCCACTACTACCGACCACGCAGTCTGATAGTTTATATATCAATGATGAAATCTTAACATTATAACACATGCCAATACGGCCGGGTTAACTTATAAAGTGACATTTTAAATTTGCCGCTAAACTTCCGGTTCGAAACGCCTCTGAGGATGACGTATGCGCGTGACGTAGCCCGGCGAACACGGGTATGCCTTCCACATTGAAGCCAATACGAAAAAGCTCTGTTTTCATTTCATAATTCCACAGTATTCTGGACATCTGTGTTCGTGAATCTGTTTCAATCATGTTCATTGCATTATGGAGAAGGAAGCTGAGCGAGCAAAGAAGAAAGTTGTCGGTGCGAAATGGACGTATTTTTCGAACGTAGTCAGCCACAACAGTACACAGCCGGCGCTTCTTTGTTTACATTCCCGAAAGATGCAGTCAAGATGGAAGAACTCGGATAACAGAGACTCTAACCAGGAGGACTTTTGACTTGGATACACAGACGCCTGTAGAGAACTGGGACAACACAGACTCTTACCAGGATTACTTTGATTTGGATGACAAAGACGCAGACGTGCTACTGTGAGTATGCAGCTTTGGCTTTTTTTTGCGTATGTACGTAACTTTTTTAAAATATATAAGCTTTATGAACCTTGGGTTAGGTGAACGGTCTTTTGGACTGAGTGATTGTGTGTGTTGATCATGTGTTTGAATTGTATTGGCGTGTTCTATGGAGCTAGGAGCTAGCAGAGGAGCTAGGAGCTAGCATAACACGTACCGTACCGTACGTGCGCGTCACGTACGTAACTTTTAAAAATATATAAGCTTTATGAACCTTGGGTTAGGTGAACGGTCTTTTGGGCTGAGTGATTGTGTGTGTTGATCAGGTGTTTGAATTGTATTGGCGTGTTCTATGGAGCTAGGAGCTAGCAGAGGAGCTAGGAGCTAGCGTAACAAACACGCAGGTGTTTTTATGCAGGATTAATTTGTGGCATATTAAATATAAGCCTGGTTGTGTTGTGGCTAATAGAGTATATATATGTCTTGTGTTTATTTACTGTTGTAGTCATTCCCAGCTGAATATCAGGTACCGTGAGTATGCAGCCTTGGCTGCTAAACATTCGATAACTTGACCGTATGTGCGCGTCACGTACGTAACTTTTTAAAAATATATAAGCTTTATGAACCTTGGGTTAGGTAAACGGTCTTTTGGGCTGAGTGATTGTGTGTGTTGATCAGGTGTTTGAATTGTATTGGCGTGTTCTATGGAGCTAGGAGCTAGCAGAGGAGCTAGGAGCTAGCATAACAAACACGCAGGTGTTTTTATGCAGGATTAATTTGTGGCATATTAAATATAAGCCTGGTTGTGTTGTGGCTAATAGAGTATATATATGTCTTGTGTTTATTTACTGTTGTAGTCATTCCCAGCTGAATATCAGGTCACCCCCGGCTCTCACAGCATCTTCCCTATCTGAATAGCTTCAACTCCCCACTAGTCCTTCACTTGCACTTTACTCATCCACAAATCTTTCATCCTCGCTCAAATTAATGGGGAAATTGTCGCTTTCTCGGTCCGAATCTCTCTCACTTCATGCGGCCATCATTGTAAACAATAGGGAACTTTGCGTATATGTTCAACTGACTACGTCACGCTACTTCCGGTAGGGGCAAGCCTTTTTTTTTTATCAGATACCAAAAGTTGCAATCTTTATCGTCGTTGTTCTATACTAAATCCTTTCAGCAAAAATATGGCAATATCGCGAAATGATCAAGTATGACACATAGAATAGATCTGCTATCCCCGTTTAAATAAATAAAAATCATTTCAGTAGGCCTTTAAGTACTGTTTTCCCTTTAACATCACAAATGAGTTTGACATTTGAAGTTAATTGCGGACATGAATGGACTTTTCCAGCATATTATGTGTGTATGACTTTCACCTGTGTAATAGAATGACTTCATGCAACTTTTCTCGGAGGACAATTGAACACTCACCTACCGAAAATGCAAACTTCGTCTTGGCTCGGTGACCTTTGTCTAGCGGCAGAATGTCTCTCTCGTCGTGTTGATCTAAATGAGAAGGAATGAATGACATTTGAACAAATAACAGCGCTGACATGATAGGAGGCGTGTTAGTTAGCAACCTGTTGTATTCTGATGACGTGCTAGCGTCACTTCCGCTGGGACGAGACCGGAGCGGTTAAAAAACGTGACTTTCATTTATAATAATTGAATGGTGTGTGTTCAAATAACCCTCCTCGGCCTTATAATTGTTACAAGTCGCGCTGTTGGCATCTTTTCTTGGGAAATGGAGTCGACTCCAGGGGGTCTTTCCGCGGGCTCTGCCATTTTGAAATATGACGTCACGACGCGACGTCATCACCACCCGGAAGTGTGGATCTTCTTCTTCTTCTTCTTTTGTTTTTATAGCAGGTTGGCAAGCAACCTTCTGGTGTGCATTACCGCCACCTACTGACATGGAGTGTGGACCACTTCTAGAGATCACCTTAGCACAGACCTGGGCAAATGAACGTCCGGGGGCCACATGCGGCCCCTTAAGCTTTTCAATCTGAATAATATGAATAACATCATTAAAAGTTCAGTTAAAGTGCCAATGATTGTCACACACACACACACACTAGGTGTGGCGAAATTATTCTCTGCATTTGAACCATCACCCTTGATCACCCCCAGGGAGGTGAGGGGAGCAGTGAGCAGCAGCGGTGGCCGCGCCCGGGAATCATTTTGGTGATTCAACCCCCAATTCCAACCCTTGATGCTGAGTGCCAAGCAGGGAGGTAATGGCTCCCATTTTTATATAATAAAATACATGAATAAATCTTATTCATACACTCTTATTCATACACTCTTATTCATATACTCTTATTCATACTCTTATTCATACACTCTTATTCATACACTCTTAGTCATACACTCTTATTCATACACTCTTATTCATACACTCTTATTCATATACTCTTATTTATACACTCTTAGTCATACACTCTTATTCATACACTCTTATTCATATACTCTTATTCATATACTCTTATTCATATACTCTTATTTATACACTCTTATTCATATACTCTTATTCATATACTCTTATTCATATACTCTTATTTATACACTCTTAGTCATACACTCTTATTCATACACTCTTATTCATATACTCTTAGTCATACACTCTTATTCATATACTCTTATTCATACACTCTTATTCATACACTCTTATTCATACTCTTATTCATACACTCTTATTCATATACTCATATTCATACACTCTTATTCATACACTCTTATTCATACTCTTATTCATACACTCTTATTCATACACTCTTATTCATATACTCTTATTCATATACTCATATTCATACACTCGTATTCATGCATTCTTATTCATATACTCTTATTCATACACTCTTATTCATACAGTCTTATTCATACTCTTATTTATACACTCTTATTCATATACTCTTATTCATATACTCATATTCATACACTCTTATTCATACACTCTTATTCATACATTCTTATTCATACACTCTTATTCATACACTCTTATTCATACATTCTTATTCATACACTCTTATTCATACACTCTTATTCATACACTCTTATTCATATACTCTTATTCATATACTCTTATTCATACACTCTTATTCATACACTCTTATTCATACATTCTTATTCATACACTCTTATTCATGCACTCTTATTCGTACACTCTTATTCGTACATTCTTATTCATACACTCTTATTCATGCACTCTTATTCGTACACTCTTATTCGTACATTCTTATTCATACACTCTTATTCATACACTCTTATTCATACACTCTTATTCATACACTCTTATTCATACACTCTTATTCATACACTCTTATTCATACACTCTTATTCATATACTTTTTCAAGACTGCAGATGACAGGTAAAGATTCCATCTAAATATACTGAAAATATTGTGTGAGTACAAGAAAATGTGAAAGTCCATCCTATCTTGCTGATTGTAGTGTACCAAATGTCCCGGCGACTTGGACTTGTTGACTTAGACTTGCTGTCAACTTGGACCTGCTGTCAACTTGGACCTGCTGTCAACTTGGACCTGCTGTCAACTTGGACCTGCTGTCAACTTGGACCTGCTGTCAACTTGGACCTGCTGTCGACTTGGACCTGCTGTCGACTTGGACTTGTTGACTTAGACTTGCTGTCAACTTGGACTTGTTGTTGACTTAGACCCTCTGACGACTTGGACTTGTTGTTGACTTAGACCCTCTGTCGACTTGGACTTGTTGTTGACTTAGACTTGCTGTCAACTTGGACTTGTTGTTGACTTAGACCCTCTGTCGACTTGGACTTGTTGTTGACTTAGACTTGCTGTCAACTTGGACTTGTTGTTGACTTAGACCCTCTGTCGACTTGGACTTGTTGTTGACTTAGACTTGCTGTCAACTTGGACCTGCTGTCAACTTGGACCTGCTGTCAACTTGGACCTGCTGTCGACTTGGACTTGTTGACTTAGACTTGCTGTCAACTTGGACTTGTTGTTGACTTAGACCCTCTGTCGACTTGGACTTGTTGTTGACTTAGACTTGCTGTCAACTTGGACTTGTTGTTGACTTAGACCCTCTGTCGACTTGGACTTGTTGTTGACTTAGACTTGCTGTCAACTTGGACCTGCTGTCGACTTGGACCTGCTGTCGACTTGGACTTGTTGACTTAGACCCTCTGTTGACTTTGACTTGTTGACTTAGACCCTCTGTCGACTTGGACTTGTTGTTGACTTAGACCCTCTGACGACTTGGACTTGTTGTTGACTTACACCCGCTGTCGACTTGGACTTGTTGTTGACTTAGACCCTCTGACGACTTGGACTTGTTGTTGACTTAGACCCGCTGTCGACTTGGACTTGCCAAAAAAGGACATGACATGTTTTCTATCCTTGAAAATACACATTAGTTCCTGAAAAAGAGGTACCAGAAACGAGACGAAGGCAGAATGGGTAGAGGTGTGTGTGTGTGTGTGCGTGTGTGTGTGTGAGTGTTTGTCCAAACACACACTAAGTTAACTTTCAGTTTCGATCCCTGACAAGCGTGGCAACCTAGGTGCACCCAAGCATGCGAGGTGGACGAGGATTTCAAAGATTGCTCTGAACTTTAGACGGCCAGTTCTCTGTGGTGTTGCACTTCCTCCTTGTTGCTAGAATAAATTGTTACGTTTCATCCTTTGAAAGACCTTCAGAATAAAAGATCTGGGTGGACTTCCTTTGAAAGACCTTCAGAATAAAAGATCTGGGTGGACTTCCTTTGAAAGACCTTCAGAATAAAAGATCTGGGTGGACTTCCTTCTCAATGTGAGCAAACAACTCTTGGTCTGTTCGGTGGTTTTAGGCTTTCTGCACGGAGAACCAACATAAGTGAAGGCCGTTTATGTTGACAGACAGGCTGAGTGAGTTGACTTTCAAAAGAAGCATTCTGCAAAGTCCACTGAGCTGATACCAGCCATGAATAGTTGCTTGTGAGTCCTTCCATCCAGCCTGCAAAGTTCACTGAGCTGATACCAGCCATGAATAGTTGCTTGTGAGTCCTTCCATCCAGCCTGCAAAGTTCACTGAGCTGATACCAGCCATGAATAGTTGCTTGTGAGTCCTTCCATCCAGCCTGCAAAGTCCACTGAGCTGATACCAGCCATGAATAGTTGCTTGTGAGTCCTTCCATCCAGCCTGCAAAGTCCACTGAGCTGATACCAGCCATGAATAGTTGCTTGTGAGTCCTTCCAGCCAGACGCTTTCAGGCAGCTTCACTATCAAAGGAGCCATTTTGCCTGCTGAACATACACAGTCTGCAGCCTAGAAAGTCTTCACCTGCTTTAGTCTGCAGCCTAGAAAGTCTTCACCTGCTTTAGTCTGCAGCCTAGAAAGTCTTCACCTGCTTTAGTCTGCAGCCTAGAAAGTCTTCACCTGCTTTAGTCTGCAGCCTAGAAAGTCTTCACCTGCTTTAGTCTGCAGCCTAGAAAGTCTTCACCTGCTTTAGTCTGCAGCATAGAAAGTCTTCACCTGCTTTAGTCTGCAGCCTAGAAAGTCTTCACCTGCTTTAGTCTTCAGCCTAGAAAGTCTTCACCTGCTTTAGTCTGCAGCCTAGAAAGTCTTCACCTGCTTTAGTCTGCAGCCTAGAAAGTCTTCACCTGCTTTAGTCTGCAGCCTAGAAAGTCTTCACCTGCTTTAGTCTGCAGCCTAGAAAGTCTTCACCTGCTTTAGTCTGCAGCCTAGAAAGTCTTCACCTGCTTTAGTCTGCAGCCTAGAAAGTCTTCACCTGCTTTAGTCTGCAGCCTAGAAAGTCTTTACCTGCTTTAGTCTGCAGCCTAGAAAGTCTTCACATTCTTTAGTCTGCAGCCTAGATAGTCTTCACCTGCTTTAGTCTGCAGCCTAGAAAGTCTTCACCTGCTTTAGTCTGCAGCCTAGAAAGTCTTCACCTGCTTTAGTCTGCAGCATAGAAAGTCTTCACCTGCTTTAGTCTGCAGCCTAGAAAGTCTTCACCTGCTTTAGTCTGCAGCCTAGAAAGTCTTCACCTGCTTTAGTCTGCAGCCTAGAAAGTCTTCACCTGCTTTAGTCTGCAGCCTAGAAAGTCTTCACCTGCTTTAGTCTGCAGCCTAGAAAGTCTTTACCTGCTTTAGTCTGCAGCCTAGAAAGTCTTCACATTCTTTAGTCTGCAGCCTAGATAGTCTTCACCTGCTTTAGTCTGCAGCCTAGAAAGTCTTCACCTGCTTTAGTCTGCAGCCTAGAAAGTCTTCACCTGCTTTAGTCTGCAGCATAGAAAGTCTTCACCTGCTTTAGTCTGCAGCCTAGAAAGTCTTCACCTGCTTTAGTCTTCAGCCTAGAAAGTCTTCACCTGCTTTAGTCTGCAGCCTAGAAAGTCTTCACCTGCTTTAGTCTGCAGCCTAGAAAGTCTTCACCTGCTTTAGTCTGCAGCCTAGAAAGTCTTCACCTGCTTTAGTCTGCAGCCTAGAAAGTCTTCACCTGCTTTAGTCTGCAGCCTAGAAAGTCTTTACCTGCTTTAGTCTGCAGCCTAGAAAGTCTTCACATTCTTTAGTCTGCAGCCTAGAAAGTCTTCACCTGCTTTAGTCTGCAGCCTAGAAAGTCTTCACCTGCTTTAGTCTGCAGCCTAGAAAGTCTTCACCTGCTTTAGTCTGCAGCCTAGAAAGTCTTTACCTGCTTTAGTCTGCAGCCTAGAAAGTCTTCACATTCTTTAGTCTGCAGCCTAGATAGTCTTCACCTGCTTTAGTCTGCAGCCTAGAAAGTCTTCACCTGCTTTAGTCTGCAGCCTAGAAAGTCTTCACCTGCTTTAGTCTGCAGCATAGAAAGTCTTCACCTGCTTTAGTCTGCAGCCTAGAAAGTCTTCACCTGCTTTAGTCTGCAGCCTAGAAAGTCTTCACCTGCTTTAGTCTGCAGCCTAGAAAGTCTTCACCTGCTTTAGTCTGCAGCCTAGAAAGTCTTCACCTGCTTTAGTCTGCAGCCTAGAAAGTCTTTACCTGCTTTAGTCTGCAGCCTAGAAAGTCTTCACATTCTTTAGTCTGCAGCCTAGATAGTCTTCACCTGCTTTAGTCTGCAGCCTAGAAAGTCTTCACCTGCTTTAGTCTGCAGCCTAGAAAGTCTTCACCTGCTTTAGTCTGCAGCATAGAAAGTCTTCACCTGCTTTAGTCTGCAGCCTAGAAAGTCTTCACCTGCTTTAGTCTTCAGCCTAGAAAGTCTTCACCTGCTTTAGTCTGCAGCCTAGAAAGTCTTCACCTGCTTTAGTCTGCAGCCTAGAAAGTCTTCACCTGCTTTAGTCTGCAGCCTAGAAAGTCTTCACCTGCTTTAGTCTGCAGCCTAGAAAGTCTTCACCTGCTTTAGTCTGCAGCCTAGAAAGTCTTTACCTGCTTTAGTCTGCAGCCTAGAAAGTCTTCACATTCTTTAGTCTGCAGCCTAGAAAGTCTTCACCTGCTTTAGTCTGCAGCCTAGAAAGTCTTCACCTGCTTTAGTCTGCAGCCTAGAAAGTCTTCACCTGCTTTAGTCTGCAGCCTAGAAAGTCTTTACCTGCTTTAGTCTGCAGCCTAGAAAGTCTTCACATTCTTTAGTCTGCAGCCTAGAAAGTCTTCACCTGCTTTAGTCTGCAGCCTAGAAAGTCTTCACCTGCTTTAGTCTGCAGCCTAGAAAGTCTTCACCTGCTTTAGTCTGCAGCCTAGAAAGTCTTCACCTGCTTTAGTCTTCAGCCTAGAAAGTCTTCACCTGCTTTAGTCTGCAGCCTAGAAAGTCTTCACCTGCTTTAGTCTGCAGCCTAGAAAGTCTTCACCTGCTTTAGTCTGCAGCCTAGAAAGTCTTCACCTGCTTTAGTCTGCAGCCTAGAAAGTCTTCACCTGCTTTAGTCTGCAGCCTAGAAAGTCTTCACCTGCTTTAGTCTGCAGCCTAGAAAGTCTTTACCTGCTTTAGTCTGCAGCCTAGAAAGTCTTCACATTCTTTAGTCTGCAGCCTAGAAAGTCTTCACCTACTTTAGTCTGCAGCCTAGAAAGTCTTCACCTGCTTTAGTCTGCAGCCTAGAAAGTCTTCACCTGCTTTAGTCTGCAGCCTAGAAAGTCTTCACCTGCTTTAGTCTGCAGCCTAGAAAGTCTTCACCTGCTTTAGTCTTCAGCCTAGAAAGTCTTCACCTGCTTTAGTCTGCAGCCTAGAAAGTCTTCACCTGCTTTAGTCTGCAGCCTAGAAAGTCTTCACCTGCTTTAGTCTGCAGCCTAGAAAGTCTTCACCTGCTTTAGTCTGCAGCCTAGAAAGTCTTCACCTGCTTTAGTCTGCAGCCTAGAAAGTCTTCACCTGCTTTAGTCTGCAGCCTAGAAAGTCTTCACATTCTTTAGTCTGCAGCCTAGAAAGTCTTCACCTGCTTTAGTCTGCAGCCTAGAAAGTCTTCACCTGCTTTAGTCTGCAGCCTAGAAAGTCTTCACCTGCTTTAGTCTGCAGCCTAGAAAGTCTTCACCTGCTTTAGTCTGCAGCCTAGAAAGTCTTCACCTGCTTTAGTCTGCAGCCTAGAAAGTCTTCACCTGCTTTAGTCTGCAGCCTAGAAAGTCTTCACATTCTTTGGTCTGCAGCCTAGAAAGTCTTCACCTGCTTTAGTCTGCAGCCTAGAAAGTCTTCACCTGCTTTAGTCTGCAGCCTAGAAAGTCTTCACCTGCTTTAGTCTGCAGCCTAGAAAGTCTTCACCTGCTTTAGTCTGCAGCCTAGAAAGTCTTCACCTGCTTTAGTCTGCAGCCTAGAAAGTCTTCACCTGCTTTAGTCTGCAGCCTAGAAAGTCTTCACATTCTTTAGTCTGCAGCCTAGAAAGTCTTCACCTGCTTTAGTCTGCAGCCTAGAAAGTCTTCACCTGCTTTAGTCTGCAGCCTAGAAAGTCTTCACCTGCTTTAGTCTGCAGCCTAGAAAGTCTTCACCTGCTTTAGTCTGCAGCCTAGAAAGTCTTCACCTGCTTTAGTCTGCAGCCTAGAAAGTCTTTACCTGCTTTAGTCTGCAGCCTAGAAAGTCTTCACCTGCTTTAGTCTGCAGCCTAGAAAGTCTTCACATTCTTTAGTCTGCAGCCTAGAAAGTCTTCACCTTCTTCTTTCACGGCCACAGGAAGACAGTTGGATGAGAAAAAATACAATGATTCATGTTTATATTACCGCTAATTGAAGAAGCTGATATCAACTACATGTAAAACATCCGATACAAGCAGTCCTGCAGTGTTTACTTGTGTGTGATATCATGTGTGATACAAGCAGTCCTGCAGCGTGTTCACTTGTGTGTGATATCATGTGTGATACAAGCAGTCCTGCAGCGCGTTTACTTGTGTGTGATATCATGTGTGATACAAGCAGCGTATTTACTTGTGTGTGATATAATGTGCGAAACAAGCAGTCCTGCAGTGTGTTTACTTGTGTGTGATATCATGTGTGATACAAGCAGTCCTGCAGTGTGTTTACTTGTGTGTGATATCATGTGTGATACAAGCAGTCCTGCAGTGTGTTTACTTGTGTGTGATATCATGTGTGATACAAGCAGTCCTGCAGTGTGTTTACTTGTGTGTGATATCATGTGTGATACAAGCAGTCCTGCAGTGTGTTTACTTGTGTGTGATATCATGTGTGATACAAGCAGTCCTGCAGTGTGTTTACTTGTGTGTGATATCATGTGTGATACAAGCAGTCCTGCAGCGTGTTTACTTGTGTGTGATATCATGTGTGATACAAGCAGTCCTGCAGTGTGTTTACTTGTGTGTGATATCATGTGTGATACAAGCAGTCATGCAGAGTGTTTACTTGTGTGTGATATCATGTGTGATACAAGCAGTCCTGCAGTGTGTTTACTTGTGTGTGATATCATGTGTGATACAAGCAGTCCTGCAGAGTGTTCACTTGTGTGTGATATCATGTGTGATACAAGCAGTCCTGCAGCGTGTTTACTTGTGTGGGACATAATGTGCGATACAAGCAGTGTGCAGAGTGTTTACTTGTGTGTGATATCATGTGTGATACAAGCAGTCCTGCAGCATGTTAACTTGTGTGTGATATCATGTGTGATACAAGCAGTCCTGCAGAGTGTTCACTTGTGTGTGATATCATGTGTGATACAAGCAGTCCTGCAGCGTGTTTACTTGTGTGTGATATCATGTGTGATACAAGCAGTCCTGCAGAGTGTTCACTTGTGTGTAATATCATGTGTGATACAAGCAGTCCTGCAGCGTGTTTACTTGTGTGTGATATCATGTATGATACAAGCAGTCCTGCAGAGTGTTCACTTGTGTGTGATATCATGTGTGATACAAGCAGTCCTGCAGAGTGTTCACTTGTGTGTGATATCATGTGTGATACAAGCAGTCCTGCAGAGTGTTCACTTGTGTGTGATATCATGTGTGATACAAGCAGTCCTGCAGCGTGTTTACTTGTGTGTGATATCATGTGTGATACAAGCAGTCCTGCAGAGTGTTCACTTGTGTGTGATATCATGTGTGATACAAGCAGTCCTGCAGCGTGTTTACTTGTGTGTGATATCATGTGTGATACAAGCAGTCCTGCAGAGTGTTCACTTGTGTGTGATATCATGTGTGATACAAGCAGTCCTGCAGCGTGTTTACTTGTGTGTGATATCATGTGTGATACAAGCAGTCCTGCAGCGTGTTTACTTGTGTGTGATATCATGTGTGATACAAGCAGTCCTGCAGAGTGTTTACTTGTGTGTGATATCATGTGTGATACAAGCAGTCCTGCAGTGTTCACTTGTGTGTGATATCATGTGTGATACAAGTAGTCCTGCAGCATGTTTACTCGTGTGTGATATCATGTGCGATACAAGCAGTCCTGCAGCATGTTAACTTGTGTGTGATATCATGTGTGATACAAGCAGTCCTGCAGAGTGTTCACTTGTGTGTGATATCATGTGTGATACAAGCAGTCCTGCAGCATGTTTACTTGTGTGTGATATCATGTGTGATACAAGCAGTCCTGCAGCGTGTTTACTTGTGTGTGATATCATGTGTGATACAAGCAGTCCTGCAGCGTGTTTACTTGTGTGTGATATCATGTGTGATACAAGCAGTCCTGCAGAGTGTTTACTTGTGTGTGATATCATGTGTGATACAAGCAGTCCTGCAGTGTTCACTTGTGTGTGATATCATGTGTGATACAAGTAGTCCTGCAGCATGTTTACTCGTGTGTGATATCATGTGCGATACAAGCAGTCCTGCAGCATGTTAACTTGTGTGTGATATCATGTGTGATACAAGCAGTCCTGCAGTGTGTTTACTTGTGTGTGATACCATGTATGATACAAGCAGCGTATTTACTTGTGTGTGATATCATGTGTGATACAAGCAGTCCTGCAGAGTGTTCACTTGTGTGTGATATCATGTGTGATACAAGCAGTCCTGCAGCGTGTTTACTTGTGTGTGATACAAGCAGTCCTGCAGAGTGTTCACTTGTGTGTGATATCATGTGTGATACAAGCAGTCCTGCAACATGTTAACTTGTGTGTGATATCATGTGTGATACAAGCAGTCATGCAGTGTTTACTTGTGTGTGACAACATGTGCGATACAAGCAGTCCTGCAGTGTGTTTACTTGTGTGTGATACCATGTATGATACAAGCAGCGTATTTACTTGTGTGTGATATCATGTGTGATACAAGCAGTCCTGCAGTGTTCACTTGTGTGTGATATCATGTGTGATACAAGCAGTCCTGCAGAGTGTTCACTTGTGTGTGATATCATGTGTGATACAAGCAGTCCTGCAGAGTGTTCACTTGTGTGTGACATCATGTGCGATACAAGCAGTCCTGCAGTGTGTTTACTTGTGTGTGATACCATGTATGATACAAGCAGCGTATTTACTTGTGTGTGATATCATGTGTGATACAAGCAGTCCTGCAGAGTGTTCACTTGTGTGTGATATCATGTGTGATACAAGCAGTCCTGCAGAGTGTTCACTTGTGTGTGATATCATGTGTGATACAAGCAGTCCTGCAGAGTGTTCACTTGTGTGTGATATCATGTGTGATACAAGCAGTCCTGCAGCGTGTTTACTTGTGTGTGATATCATGTATGATACAAGCAGTCCTGCAGAGTGTTCACTTGTGTGTGATATCATGTGTGATACAAGCAGTCCTTCAGAGTGTTCACTTTTGTGTGATATCATGTGTGATACAAGCAGTCCTGCAGCGTGTTTACTTGTGTGTGATATCATGTGCGATACAAGCAGTCCTGCAGTGTGTTTACTTGTGTGTGATATCATGTGTGATACAAGCAGTCCTGCAGTGTGTTTACTTGTGTGTGATACCATGTATGATACAAGCAGCGTATTTACTTGTGTGTGATATCATGTGTGATACAAGCAGTCATGCAGAGTGTTTACTTGTGTGTGATATCATGTGTGATACAAGCAGTCCTGCAGTGTGTTTACTTGTGTGTGATATCATGTGTGATACAAGCAGTCCTGCAGCGTGTTTACTTGTGTGTGATATCATGTGTGATACAAGCAGTCCGGCAGAGTGTTCACTTGTGTGTGATATCATGTGTGATACAAGCAGTCCTGCAGAGTGTTCACTTGTGTGTGATATCATGTGTGATACAAGCAGTCCTGCAGTGTGTTTACTTGTGTGTGATATCATGTGTGATACAAGCAGTCCTGCAGTGTGTTTACTTGTGTGTGACAACATGTGCGATACAAGCAGTCATGCAGTGTGTTTACTTGTGTGTGATACCATGTATGATACAAGCAGCGTATTTACTTGTGTGTGATATCATGTGTGATACAAGCAGTGCTTCAGAGTGTTCACTTGTGTGTGATATCATGTGTGATACAAGCAGTCCTGCAGAGTGTTCACTTGTGTGTGATATCATGTGTGATACAAGCAGTCCTGCAGAGTGTTCACTTGTGTGTGATATCATGTGTGATACAAGCAGTCCTGCAGAGTGTTCACTTGTGTGTGATATCATGTGTGATACAAGCAGTCCTGCAGAGTGTTCACTTGTGTGTGATATCATGTGTGATACAAGCAGTCCTGCAGTGTGTTTACTTGTGTGTGATATCATGTGTGATACAAGCAGTCCTGCAGCGTGTTTACTTGTGTGTGATATCATGTGTGATACAAGCAGTCCTGCAGCATGTTAACTTGTGTGTGATATCATGTGTGATACAAGCAGTCCTGCAGAGTGTTCACTTGTGTGTGACAAATTTCCGTAAAATATTCATTTTCTTACATTTTCTTACATTTACGGGTTTAGTCGGGACTCCTGATGACGTTTTGAGACATCTCCTACAACTACAGCACCAGAATTGTGCTGCTGAAGCAAGTCCGTTTTTTTGAATTTACGGGTTGAGAGAAAAAAACAGCATACTGGCACCATACTTATTTTGATTATTATTTCTCAGCTGTTTGTAAATGTTGCAGTTTATAAATAAAGGTTTATAAATTTTTTTATTTTTTTTTAAATTTAAAATTGAAAAAAGCCTCTGCGCGAGCGCATAGTATAGAACAGGGGTCACCAACCTTTTTGAAACCAAGAGCTACTTCTTGGGCACTGATTAATGTGAAGGGCTACTAGTTTGATACACACTTAAATAAATTGCCAGAAATAGCCAATTTGCTCAATTTACCTTTAACTCTATGTTATTATTAATAATTAATTATATTTACACTTAATTGAACGGTTTAAAAGAGGAGAAAACACGAAAAAAATGACAATTACATTTTGAAACATAGTTTATCTTCAATTTCGACTCTTTAAAATTCTAAATTCAACCGAAAAAAAGAAGAGAAAAACTAGCTACGGTAATTCGAATCTTTTTGAAAAATTAAAAAAATAATTTATGGAACATCATTAGTCATTTTTCCTGATTAAGATTAATTTTAGAATTTTGATGACATGTTTTAAATAGGTTAAAATCCAATCTACACTTTGTTAGAATATATAACAAATTGGACCAAGCTATATTTCTAACAAAGACAAATCATTATTTCTTCTAGATTTTCCAGAACAAACATTTTAAAATAAATTCAAAAGACTTTGAAATAAGATTTAAATTTGATTCTACAGATTTTCTAGATTTGCCAAAATAATTTTTTGGGAATTTTAATCATAATAAGTTTGAAGAAATATTTCACAAATATTCTTTGTCGAAAAAACTGAAGCTAAAATGAAGAATTAAATTAAAATGTATATATTATTCTTTACAATAAAAAAAATAAAAAATTACTTGAACATTGATTTAAATGGTCAGGAAAGAAAAGGAAGGAATTTAAAAGGTAAAAAGGTATATGTGTTTAAAAATCCTAAAATCATTTTTAAGGTTGTATTTTTTCTCTAAAATTGTCTTTCTGAAAGTTATAAGAAGCAAAGTAAAAAAAATTAATGAATTTATTTAAACAAGTGAAGACCAAGTCTTTAAAATATTTTCTTGGATTTTCAAATTGTATTTGAGTTTTGTCTCTCTTAGAATTAAAAATGTCGAGCAAAGCGAGACCAGCTTGCTAGTAAATAAATACAATTAAAAAAATAGAGGCAGCTCACTGGTAAGTGCTGCTATTTGAGCTATTTTTAGAACAGGCCAGCGGGCTACTCATCTGGTCCTTACGGGCTACCTGGTGCCCGTGGGCACCGCGTTGGTGACCCCTGGTGTAGATCCAACAAATCAACGACTAAATTACGGTAATCACCAACTATTTTTATAATCGATTTTAATCGATTAGTTGTTGCAGCCCTAATATATATATATATATATATATATATATATATATATATATATATATATATATATATATATATATATATATATATATATATATATATATATATATATATATATATATATAGCTGTAATTTACTGAAAGTCAAGTATTTATTTTATTATATATATATATATATATATATACAATATATATATATATATATATATACAATCTCTGTGAACCTTTTCAATCAGGTTTCAGGGCAGATCACTCTACGGAGACAGCCCTCGCAAAAATGACTAATGATCTATTGCTAACGATGGATTCTGATGCGTCATCTATGTTGCTGCTTCTTGATCTTAGCGCCGCTTTCGATACCGTCGATCATAATATTTTATTAGAGCGTATCAAAACACGTGTTGGTATGTCAGACTTAGCCTTGTCTTGGTTTAACTCTTATCTTACTGACAGGATGCAGTGTGTCTCCCACAACAATGTGACCTCGGACTATGTCAAGGTAACGTGCGGAGTTCCCCAGGGTTCGGTTCTTGGCCCTGCACTCTTTAGTATTTACATGCTGCCGCTAGGCGACATCATACGTGTTAGCTTTCACTGTTATGCTGATGACAGCCAACTCTACATGCCCCTAAACATGACCAACATGCCAGATTGTAGTCAGCTGGAGGCGTGTCTTAATGAAATTAAACAATGGATGTCCGCTAACTTTTTGCAACTCAACACTAAGAAAACGGAAATGCTGATTATCGGTCCTGCTCAACACCAACATCTATTTAATAATACCACCTTAACATTTGACAACCAAACAATTAAACAAGGAGACTCGGTAAAGAATCTGGGTATTATCTTCCACCCAACTCTCTCGTTTGAGTCGCACATTAAGAGTGTTACTAAAACGGCCTTCTTTCATCTCCGTAATATCGCGAAAATTTGTTCCATTTTGTCCACTAGCGACGCTGAGATCATTATCCATGCGTTCGTTACGTCTCGTCTCGATTACTGTAACGTTTTATTTTGGGGTCTCCCTATGTCTAGCATTAAAAGATTACAGTTGGTACAAAATGCGGCTGCAAGGCTTCTGACAAGAACAAGAAAGTTTGATCATATTACGCCTATACTGTATATACCTTTATATACATATATACCTATATATATATATACCTATACTGTATATACCTTTATATACATATATACCTATATATATATATACCTATACTGTATATACCTTTATATACATATATGCCTATATATATATACCTATACTGTATATACCTTTATATACATATATACCTATATATATATACCTATACTGTATATACCTATATATATACCTATACTGGCTCACCTGCACTGGCTTCCTGTGCACTTAAGATGCGACTTTAAGGTTTTACTACTTACGTATAAAATATTACACGGTTTAGCTCCATCCTATCTTGCTGACTGTATTGTACCATATGTCCCGGCAAGAAATCTGCCTTCAAAGAACTCCGGCTTATTAGTGATTCCCAGAGCCCAAAAAAAGTCTGCGGGCTATAGAGCGTTTTCTATTGGGGCTCCAGTACTCTGGAATGCCCTCCCGGTAACAGTTAGAGATGCTACCTCAGTAGAAGCATTTAAGTCCCATCTTAAAACTCATTTGTATAATCTAGCCTTTAAATAGACCCCCCCTTTTTTAGACCAGTTGATCTGCCGTTTCTTTTCTCCTCTGCCCCCTCGCCGGGGTTATTCCGGTGACCATGGATGAAGTGCTGGCTGTCTAGAGTTCGGACCCGGGGTGGACCGCTCGCCTGTGCATCGGTTGGGGACATCTCTGCACTGCTGACCGGTCTCCACTCGGGATGGTCTCCTGCTGGCCCCACTATGGACTGGACTCTCACTGTTATGTTAGATCCACTATGGACTGGACTCTCACTATTATGTTAGATCTACTATGGACTCGACTCTCACTATTATGTTAGATCCACTATGGACTGGACTCTCACTGTTATGTTAGATCCACTATGGACTGGACTCTCACTGTTATGTTAGATCCACTATGGACTGGACTTTCACTGTTATGTTAGATCCACTATGGACTGGACTCTCACTATTATGTTAGATCCACTATGGACTGGACTCTCACTATTATGTTAGATCCACTATGGACTGGACTCTCACTATTATGTTAGATCCACTATGGACTGGACTCTCACTGTTATGTTAGATCCACTATGGACTGGACTCTCACACTATTATGTTAGATCCACTATGGACTGGACTCTCTCACTATTATGTTAGATCCACTATGGACTGGGCTCTCACTATTATGTTAGATCCACTATGGACTGGACTCTCACTATTATGTTGGATCCACTATGGACTGGGCTCTCACTATTATGTTAGATCCACTATGGACTGGACTCTCACTGTTATGTTAGATCCACTATGGACTGGACTCTCACTATTATGTTAGATCCACTATGGACTGGACTCTCACTATTATGTTAGATCCACTATGGACTGGACTCTCACTGTTATGTTAGATCCACTATGGACTGGACTCTCACTATTATGTTAGATCCACTATGGACTGGACTCTCACTGTTATGTTAGATCCACTATGGACTGGACTCTCACTATTATGTTAGATCCACTATGGACTGGACTCTCACTGTTATGTTAGATCCACTATGGACTGGACTCTCACTGTTATGTTAGATCCACTATGGACTGGACTCTCACTATTATGTTAGTTCCACTATGGACTGGACTCTCACTGTTATGTTAGATCCACTATGGACTGGACTCTCACTGTTATGTTAGATCCACTATGGACTGGACTCTCACTATTATGTTAGATCCACTATGGACTGGACTCTCACTATTAAGTTAGATCCACTATGGACTGGACTCTCACTATTATGTTAGATCCACTATGGACTGGACTCTCACTGTTATGTTAGATCCACTATGGACTGGACTCTCACTATTATGTTAGATCCACTATGGACTGGACTCTCACTATTATGTTAGATCCACTATAGACTGGACTCTCACTATTATGTTAGATCCACTATGGACTGGACTCTCACTATTATGTTAGATCCACTATAGACTGGACTCTCACTATTATGTTAGATCCACTATGGACTGGACTCTCACTATTATGTTAGATCCACTATGGACTGGACTCTCACTATTATGTTAGATCCACTATGGACTGGACTCTCACACTATTATGTTAGATCCACAGTGTACTCTCACACTATTATGTTAGATCCACTATGGACTGGACTCTCACTATTATGTTAGATCCACTATGGACTGGACTCTCACTGTTATGTTAGATCCACTATAGACTGGACTCTCACTATTATGTTAGATCCACTATGGACTGGACTCTCACTATTATGTTAGATCCACTATGGACTGGACTCTCACTATTATGTTAGATCCACTATGGACTGGACTCTCACTGTTATGTTAGATCCACTATGGACTGGACTCTCACACTATTATGTTAGATCCACTATGGACTGGACTCTCACTATTATGTTAGATCCACTATGGACTGGACTCTCACTGTTATGTTAGATCCACTATGGACTGGACTCTCACACTATTATGTTAGATCCACTATGGACTGGACTCTCACTATTATGTTAGATCCACTATGGACTGGACTCTCACTGTTATGTTAGATCCACTATGGACTGTACTTAGAGGGGGGGTTACCCACATATGCGGTCCTCTCCAAGGTTTCTCATAGTCATTCACATCGACGTCCCTTGTGTGGGCTCTGTGCCGAGGATCGGGAGAAATCCGTGAGAATGGTTGCCCCGGGGAGATTTTCTGGAGGGGCACTGAAATTCGGGACTCTCCTGGGAAAATCGGGAGGGTTGGCAAATATGGTGGCATAGTAGGCCAAAATATTCATTAAAAACAAGGCGGAGGTTTTATTTAAAAAGTATATTAAATCGTGTTGGCCACTGTAACACTGCACACAGTTTGAATAGTAACACTGTGTTTGAATATTTGATTCTTTGGCGTACCACTACATGGTAGCAAAGTTTGAGAAATAACTTTTAGATCAATATTTTATTGAACTTTTGGCCGGAAATGACTTTGCTGAAAACAGTAGACACCAAACAAAAAAATAAATAAGACACATTAAAAAAGTAAAAAGCTATAGAAAATAAGACAAATTGAAATACAATACAAATTGTAATAAAACAGTTTTAAATAAACAACCTCACATGTGAATGTCAATACTTTTGTATCAATGTATAAAGCATTTTGGACTAATTAATATGACAAATAAGAGTAAACTCAAATACCTTTTTATTACAACTTTTAATTTTTTTTTGTTTTATTTTAATTTTACAATATGAATACTGTTTATTTTTAAACTTTTTGCATATCAAGAAAATAAATATGGTTGCATGTCAATTTTTTAAATTTATTTTTCAAATCAAAAAGAGTGATTTAAAAAGATAGGTTGCCTTATATGCAGGCCAATACAATAACAGGCTCCAATTCACGAGCTGGAGAAACAAAAATCGAACTTTACAAAAGGTAATCATGTTAATTTACAAAATATTTCCAGCTCTGGGGGTATTTTTCCCAAATGTTTCACATGAAATAATATATTCTGTAGAAAATGTGCATGCACATGATGTACAGGAGGCAGCGAGGATAAAGAAATACATGTGAATGCATATCTTGAAGGAGCAGGCTTTTGCCCGACATTTTAATCATAATTGGGATAAGTTAATTGTTTTATTGAAGAATAACATTCTACTGCATTTGTTTCATATATTAAAAATAATTTAAGATGTACAATACATCAACATTTGAGGTTAAACTGTTTTCTCCCTAAAATAATTGGAAATGGAAGGAAAAAAGTAAGGATGTCCGATAATATCGGCCGATAAATGCTTTAAAATGTAATATCGGAAATTATCGGTATCAGTTTCAAAATTATCGGTATCGGTTCCATAATGTAAAATGTATGACATTTTTTAAACGCCGCTGTGTACACGGACGTAGGGGGAAGTACAGAGCGCCAATTAACCTTAAAGGCACTGTATGGTCAACAGCCATACAGGTCACACTCAGGGTGGACGTATAAACAACTTTAACACTGTTACTAATATGCGCCACACTGTGAACCCACACCAAACAAGAATGACAAACACATTTCGGGAGAACATCCGCACCGTAACACAACATAAACACAACAGAACAAATACCCAGAACCCCTTGCAGCACTAACTCTTCCGGGACGCTACAATATACACCCCCCCCACACCTAAACTCCCCCCCCCCCCAACCTCCTCATGCTGTCTCAGGGAGAGCATGTCCCAAATTCCAAGCTGCTGTTTTGAGGCATGTTAAAAAAATGAATGCACTTTGTGACTTCAATAATAAATATGGCAGTGCCATGTTGGCATTTTTTTTCCATAACTTGAGTTGATTTATTTTGGAAAACCTTGTTACATTATTTAATGCATCCAGCGGGGCATCACAACAAAATTAGGCATAATAATGTGTTAATTCCACGACTATATATATCGGTATCGGTTGATATCGGAATCGGTAATTAAGAGTTAGACAATATCGGAATATCGGCAAAAAAGCCATTATCGGACATCTCTAGTAAAATTATTATTTTGCACCCAAAAAAATATATTGAACAATGTATTTCTTACGAATTTATTTTAGTACAAAACATGCATCCAAAAAAGTGTGAAAAAATTGGGTAACTGGTGAGTAGGCCCTTCCAAATAAAATTCTGTTTAGTGCCCCATAGGGTTGTACGGTATACCAGTACTTAATATAGTACCGCGATACTAATGAATCATATTTGGTACTATACCGCCTTTAAAAAGTACCGGATAAATGAGAACTTAAATTATGACCAATGTATGATCTTGTAACTACTTGGTATTGGATTGATGAGGGTGGCCGTATAAACAACTTTAACACTGTTACAAATATGCGCCACACTGTGAACCCACACCAAACAAGAATGACAAACACATTTCGGGAGAACATCCGCACCGTAACACAACAGAACAAATACCCAGAACCCCTTGCAGCACTAACTCGCCCGGGACGCTACAATATGCACCACCCGCCCACTAATAATGCACTTTGTGACTTCAATAATAAATATGGCAGTGCAATGTTGGCATTTTTTTCCATAACTTGAGTTGATTTATTTTGGAAAACCTTGTTACATTGTTTAATGCATCCAGCGGGGCATCACAACAAAGTTAGGCATAATAATGTGTTAATTCCACGACTGTATATATCGGTATCGGTTGATATCGGAATCGGTAATTAAGAGTTGGACAATATCGGAATATCGGCAAAAAAGACATCTCTAGTAAAATTATTATTTTGCACCCAAAAAAAATATATTGAACAATGTATTTCTTACGAATTTATTTTAGTACAAAACATGCATCCAAAAAAGTGTGAAAAAATTGGGTAACTGGTGAGTAGGCCCTTCCAAATAAAATTCTGCTTAGTGCCCCATAGGGTTGTACGATATACCAGTACTTAACTAATATAGTACCGCGATACTAATGAATAATATTTGGTACTATACCGCCTTTAAAAAGTACCGGACAATTGAGAACTTAAATTATGACCAATGTATGATCTTGTAACTACTTGGTATCGGATTGATGAGGGTGGACGTATAAACAACTTTAACACTGTTACATATATGCACCACACTGTGAACCCACACCAACCAAGAATGACAAACACATTTCGGGAGAACATCCGCACCGTAACACAACAGAACAAATACCCAGAACCCCTTGCAGCACTAACTCGCCCGGGACGCTACAATATGCACCACCCGCCCACTAATAATGCACTTTGTGACTTCAATAATAAATATGGCAGTGCCATGTTGGCATTTTTTTTCCATAACTTGAGTTGATTTATTTTGGAAAACCTTGTTACATTATTTAATGCATCCAGCGGGGCATCACAACAAAGTTAGGCATAATAATGTGTTAATTCCACGACTGTATATTGGTATCGGTTGATATCGGAATTGGTAATTAAGAGTTGGACAATATCGGAATATCTGCAAAAAAGCCATTATTATTATTGATTGATTGATTATCGGACATCTCCAGTAAAATTATTATTTTGCACCCAAAAAAAAAAAATTGAACAATGTATTTCTTACGAATTTATTTTAGTACAAAACATGCATCCAAAAAAGTGTGAAAAAATTGGGTAACTGGTGAGTAGGCCCTTCTAAATAAAATTCTGCTTAGTGCCCCATAGGGTTGTACGATATACCAGTACTTAATATAGTACCGCGATACTAATGAATCATATTTGGTACTATACCGCCTTTAAAAAGTACCGGACAATTGAGAACTTAAATTATGACCAATGTATGATCCTGTAACTACTTGGTATCGGATTGATGAGGGTAGCGGTATAAACAACTTTAACACTGTTACAAATATGCGCCACACTGTGAACCCACACCAACCAAGAATGACAAACACATTTCGGGAGAACATCCGCACCGTAACACAACATAAACACAACAGAACAAATACCCAGAACCCCTTGCAGCACTAACTCGCCCGGGACGCTACAATATGCACCACCCGCCCACTAATAATGCACTTTGTGACTTCAATAATAAATATGGCAGTGCAATGTTGGCACTTTTTTCCCATGATTTATTTTGGAAAACCTTGTTACATTATTTAATGCATCCAGCGGGGCATCACAACAAAATTAGGCATAATAATGTGTTAATTCCACGACTATATATCGTTATCGGTTGATATCGGTATCTGTAATTAAGAGTCGGACAATATCGGAATATCGGCAAAAAAGCCATTATCAGACATCTCTAGTAAAATTATTATTTTGCACCCAAAAAAATATATTGAACAATGTATTTCTTACGAATTTATTTTAGTACAAAACATGCATCCAAAAAAGTGTGAAAAAATTGGGTAACTGGTGAGTAGGCCCTTTCAAATAAAATTCTGTTTAGTGCCCCATAGGGTTGTACGATATACCAGTACTTAACTAATATAGTACCGCGATACTAATGAATCATATTTGGTACTATACCGCCTTTAAAAAGTACCGGACAATTGAGAACTTAAATTATGACCAATGTATGATCCTGTAACTACTTGGTATCGGATTGATGAGGGTGGCCGTATAAACAACTTTAACACTGTTACAAATATGCGCCACACTGTGAACCCACACCAAACAAGAATGACAAACACATTTCGGGAGAACATCCGCACTGTAACACAACAGAACAAATACCCAGAACCCCTTGCAGCACTAACTCGCCCGGGACGCTACAATATACACCCCCCGCCCACTAATAATGCACTTTGTGACTTCAATAATAAATATGGCAGTGCAATGTTGGCATTTTTTTCCCATGATTTATTTTTGAAAACCTTGTAACATTATTTAATGCAGCCAGCGGGGCATCACAACAAAATTAGGCATAATAATGTGTTAATTCCACGACTATATATCGTTATCGGTTGATATCGTTATCGGTAATTAAGAGTCGGACAATATCGGAATATCGGCAAAAAAGCCATTATCGGACATCTCTAGTAAAATTATTATTTTGCACCCAAAAAAAATATATTGAACAATGTATTTCTTACGAATTTATTTTAGTACAAAACATGCATCCAAAAAAGTGTGAAAAAATTGGGTAACTGGTGAGTAGGCCCTTCCAAATAAAATTCTGCTTAGTGCCCCATAGGGTTGTACGATATACCAGTACTTAACTAATATAGGACCGCGATACTAATGAATCATATTTGGTACTATACCGCCTTTAAAAAGTACCGGACAATTGAGAACTTAAATTATGACCAATGTATGATCTTGTAACTACTTGGTATCGGATTGATGAGGGTGTCCGTATTAACAACTTTAACACTGTTACAAATATGCGCCACACTGTGAACCCACACCAAACAAGAATGACAAACACATTTCGGGAGAACATCCGCACCGTAACACAACAGAACAAATACCCAGAACCCCTTGCAGCACTAACTCGCCCGGGACGCTACAATATGCACCCCCCGCCCACTAATAATGCACTTTGTGACTTCAATAATAAATATGGCAGTGCAATGTTGGCACTTTTTTCCCATGATTTATTTTGGAAAACCTTGTTACATTATTTAATGCATCCAGCGGGGCATCACAACAAAATTAGGCATAATAATGTGTTAATTCCACGACTATATATCGTTATCGGTTGATATCGGTATCGGTAATTAAGAGTCGGACAATATCGGAATATCGGCAAAAAAGCCATTATCGGACATCTCTAGAAAAAAGTAATGCTATATTGTTTCATAAGCATTTAAAACCCAGTACAACTTGTTAGAGTGTAAAAATAGGGTTGAATGACCTTTACCGTTGAGGTGCTCTGTGACATCTCCTTGAAGTCCCGTCTGGTTAATTATGGACTCATGAATCCAAATGTGGACGCTACCTAACCCAGCTGACTGAAGGCAAAAGATGCTGGTCTGCAGGAAACCACACAGCACATACAGACAGTAGTTACCTTCTCAAAACCTACTTTATTTCCAGATTTTCATAGTGTGAGGAAAACACGAAGACAAGTACTGGCTGTGAAAGAATAAGTTATTCATGGAGCTAACAAAAGCGTGTGCATGTGTAAGACATGATGACAGCCTGTGATGCAGGCACATCCTGCTGGCACACTGACGAGTCTTATCTGTACAGGTAGTCTGCTTGGATGTTGGCCGCGATCTCAGCCTCCCATCGGTCTCCATTGTTGAGCAGCTTCTCTTTGTTGTACAGCAGCTCCTCGTGTGTTTCTGTCGAGAACTCAAAGTTTGGGCCCTGTGGAAAAAGACAACAGCCACGCACGTCTAAGAAAAGGTACAAACTGTTCAACTGCATGTTAAAGTTAAAGTACCAATGATAGTCACACACACACACTAGGTGAGGCAAAATTATTCTCTGCATTTGACCCATCAAGCTTGATCACCCCCTGGGAGGTGAGGGGAGCAGTGAGCAGCAGCGGTGGCCGCGCCCGGGAACTGACAATTATATACTAATAACTAAGGGGTGTCCAAATTTTATATCAACAGTAAGAATGTCAAAAAAAATAAAAAATAAAAACGAGCAAAAATTTGTGATGTAATGAGAAAAAAACTGACAATTTTATACCAATAACTCAACAGTAAAAATAAATAAATAAAAATGAGCAAAAATGTGTGATGTAATGAGAAAAAAACGGACAATTTTATACTAATAACTCAGGGGTGTCCAAATTGTAAAAAATCAACAGTAAGAATGTAAAAAATAAATAAATAAAAAACAGCAAAAATTTGTGATGTAATGAGAAAAAAACGGACAATTTTATACTAATAACTCAGGGGTGTCCAAATTCTATAAAATCAACAGTAAGAATGTAAAAAATTAAAATAAAAACCGAGCAAAAATTTGTGATGTAACGAGAAAAAACCTGACAATTTTATACCAATAACTCAGGGGTGTCCAAATTTGAAAACAAAAACAAAAAACTAACAACAGTAAGAATAAATAAATAAAATTGAGCAAAAATTTGTGATGTAATGAGAAAAAAACTGACAATTTTATACCAATAACTCAACAGTAAAAATAAATAAATAAAAATGAGCAAAAATGTGTGATGTAATGAGAAAAAAACGGACAATTTTATACTAATAACTCAGGGGTGTCCAAATTCTAAAAAATCAACAGTAAGAATGTAAAAAATAAATAAATAAAAAACCAGCAAAAATTTGTGATATAATGAGAAAAAAACTGACAATTTTATACCAATAACTCAGGGGTGTCCAAATTAAAAAAAATCAACAGTAAGAATGTAAAAAATTAAAATAAAAACAGAGCAAAAATTTGTGATGTAACGAGAAAAAACCTGACAATTTTATACCGATAACTCAGGGGTGTCCAAATTAAAAAAAATCAACAGTAAGAATGTAAAAAATAAAAATAAAAACCGAGCAAAAATTTGTGATGTAACGAGAAAAAACCTGACAATTTTATACCAATAACTCAGGGGTGTCCAAATTTGAAAAAAAACAAAAAACTAACAACAGTAAAAATAAATAAATAAAAATGAGCAAAAATGTGTGATGTAATGAGAAAAAAACGGACAATTTTATACTAATAACTCAGGGGTGTCCAAATTTGAAAAAAAACAAAAAACTAACAACAGTAAAAATAAATAAATAAAAATGAGCAAAAATGTGTGATGTAATGAGAAAAAAACGGACAATTTTATACTAATAACTCAGGGGTGTCCAAATTCTAAAAAATCAACAGTAAGAATGTAAAAAATAAATAAATAAAAAACCAGCAAAAATTTGTGATGTAATGAGAAAAAAACTGACAATTTTATACCAATAACTCAGGGGTGTCCAAATTTAAAAAAAATCAACAGTAAGAATGTAAAAAATAATAATAAAAACCGAGCAAAAATTTGTGATGTAACGAGAAAAAACCGGACAATTTTATAACAATAACTCAGGGGTGTCCAAATTTGAAAAAAAACAAACTAACAACAGTAAGAATAAATAAATAAAATTGAGCAACAATTTGTGATGTAATGAGAAAAAAACTGACAATTGCATACAAACTTAAAAAAAAAAACAACAGTAACAATGTAAAAAAAAAGTACCAATGATAGTCACACACACTATGTGTGGCGAAATTATTCTCTGCATTTGACCCATCACCCTTGATCACCCCCTGGGAGGTAAGGGGAGCAGTGAGCAGCAGCGGTGGCCGCGCCCGGGAATCATTTTTGGTGATTTAACCCCCAATTCCAACCCTTGATGCTGAGTGCCAAGCAGGTCATGTTTTAAAATAAATAGACATTAATAATCCCTTCTTTTTGTTGATAGTTGGTTGCAGGCCTGACCGTGTAATGCATAGGTGTCAAACTCAAGGCCCGGGGGCCAGATCTGGCCCGCCACTTCATTTAAGGTGGCCCGCAAAATATTTGAAATAATATGAAGTACTTTACAAAATGGATTAGTACTTTCCATTTTGACAGAAACAAATACACGTATTGCATGCAATTGCATATCTTTTAAAATGTAATAAAAACATTTTTTTATTTTGTCATCACTCTGAAATGCGATTGACACTGGTAAATACAGTCGTCCCTCCAAGTTTGCAGGTGTTTTTTAAAGAATATTCTACTTATATATGGACTAAATTAAGCTCTTTTAATAGCTAAGTATGCTAATATTTTAGCTAATAATTACAAATACAAATAAACAATAAGCTAATAATTTACTGTACTCAGTGGCCTAGTGGTTAGAGTGTCCGCCCTGAGATGGGTAGGTTGTGAGTTCAAACCCCGGCCGAGTCATACCAAAGACTATAAAAATGGGAGCCATTACCTCCCTGCTTGGCACTCAGCATCAAGGCTTGGAATTGGGGGTTAAATCACCAAAAATGATTCCCGGGCGCGGCCACCGCTGCTGCTCACTGCTCCCCTCATCTCCCAGGAGGTGATCAAGGGTGATGGGTCAAATAATTTCGCCACACCTGGTGTGTGTGTGTGTGTGACAATCATTGGCACTTTAATATCAATACTACAGTAGTTTTGGCCACTAGGTTAGACCAAACCAATCAGAGCGTGCTGTTCAGTATCGTGGCCACTGATTGGCTCAGCCTCCACAGCATTACTATGTTGGATTAATTAGCGTTAAAGGCAGTGTTTCCCACACATTCATTTATATGTGGCGGCCCGCCACGAAAGAATTACGTCCGCCACAAATAAAATTTAAAAAAAAATAAAAAACATATATATATATATATTTTTTTTTTGTCCTGTCCAGCTTCTCAGGCAAATCATATAGTTGATGTAGATGCCCATTTAGGCTGTTCAGATTTACTTTACAAAAGAGAAGTGTAGGATACTTTTTTTGTTGCCTTATTTGTATTTGACCACTACTGTTTTCTGTTTATTTGTTACTGACTGTGGCAGGACACCTCTGCCTCTGTTTCACTTTATGTTGCTGGTAAATAATATGGTCGTAGTAGTAGGCTAAAGTTAAATTTAGTATGCACTAATTAAAGGGGCAGAGCTTTAAGAGACATTTTAGCTTTTATATTTTATAAGATATATTTTTTGTAAGAACCACAATTAATAAATATATTTCAGTGAATAACTTATTGTTCAAGTCTGTATATAAATACTTACATAAAGTGTTGTAATTATATTGTAAAATGGATGGATGGACGTTTAAAACAAAACTGTTATTATTAATTAGTAAGTATACATTTTTTGAGCCTTTTTAGAGAAAATCATATCATTGTAGTAAATTATGCAAATTACTCGATGATGTCATGGTAACCACGTCCATAACCACGCCCCCACCGCCACAGGTATCTTGGCAGTTTATGGGAAACACTGAAAGGTGACTATGTAGGTGTTTTTTAATGTCTATACAGCTTTGTAATGTTCAAAACTCTTTTTATGCTAAGAAAATAGTCCTAATTTGGCAGGAATTCATTTACACCAGGGGAGTCAAACTTTATTTAAAACTTTTTTGTTCAAATAAAAACAATAATGACAAATATGTGCTTGACTTATGATTTCAAAGCAAGTTTTCCATGCAACTGTACACTGTAAAAAAAAACAATACTGTAGAATATACAGTAAAAAACTGGCAGCTCAGTTGCCAGGATTTTGTCGTACAAAAACCAGAGTACCCTTTTTCCATTTTACAGTAACATGCTGTAAAAACCACCATGCATTTTACAGTAAAACAGTTGTTTTTACTGCAAAATCTAAAGATCCCAAAAAATATATGTATAATCAAATCCATAGGCAATTGTATAATAATACCTTGAGGTGAATCCTCATACATAAATTATTCACGGTTACAAGCGGCCAGCCACAACTGCAATGTGGCCCTCGGTTAAAACCAGTTCGACTCCCCTGGTGTAAATGAATTTCCTGCCAAATTAGGACTATTTTCTTAGCATAAAAAAACAGTTTGTAACAGTACGAAGCTCTATAGACATTAAAAACACCTACATAGTCACCTTTAATGCTCATAATCCAACATAGTCATGCTGTGGAGGCTGCAAAAGACAAGTTGTCTAAAACAGTGTTTTTCAACCACTGTGCTGAGATACAGTCGGCAGAGTAACCGTGTAATACTCTTCCATATCAGTAGGTGGCAGCCGGTAGCTAATTGCTTTGTAGATGTCGGAAACAGCGGGAGGCAGTGTGCAGGTAAAAAGGTGCCTAATGCTTAAACCAAACTTAAACAAAAGGTGAGTGCCCCTAAGAAAAGGCATTGAAGCTTAGGGAAGGCTATGCAGAATGAAACTAAAACTGAACTGGCTACTAAGTACACAAAAACAGAATGCTGGACGACAGCAAAGACTTACTGTGGAGCAAAGACGGCGTCCACAAAGTACATCCGAACATGACATGACAATCAACAATGTCCCCACAAAGAAGGATTAAAAACAACTGAAATATTCTTGATTGCTAAAACAAAGTAGATGCGGGAAATATCGCTCAAAAGGAAGACATGAAACTGCTACAGGAAAATACCAAAAAAAAGAGAAAAAGCCAGCAAAATAGGAGCGCAAGACAAGAAGTAAAACACTACACACAGGAAAACAGCAATAAAGTCCAAATAAGTCAGGGTGTGATGTGACAGGTGGTGACAGTACACCTACTTTGAGACAAGAGCTATATTGATCCATTCTTGGTTATGCTTTAAAGTCATATCCAACAATTGCGCCGACTTTTTACTGTCAACTGAGTTTCGTTTTTTACTGATTTCTGCTGGTGGTGTGCCTCCGCATTTTTTAAATGCAAAAAATGTGCCTTGGATCAAAAAAGGTTGAAAAACACTGGTCTAAAAGACAAGTTGTTTAGTATGTTCACTAT
>NC_084734.1:8733422-8805922 GCF_033978785.1 Entelurus aequoreus
GGGGTGTCCAAATTTGAAAAAAAACCCAACAACAGTAAGAATAAATAAATAAAAAATGAGCAAAAATGTATGATGTAATGAAAAAAAACCTGACAATTTTAAACCAATAACTCAGGGTGTCCAAATTTAAAAAATCAACAGTAAGAATGTAAAATTTAAAAAAAACAGCAAAAATTAGTGATGTATTGACAGAAAAACTGACAATTTTACAGTAATAACTCAGGGGTGTCCAAATTTAAAACATGAACAGTAAGAATGTAAAAATGTATTTTAAAAAACGAGCAAAAATTTGTGATGTAATGAGAAAAAAACTGACAATTTTATACCAACAACTCAGGGGTGTACAAATTTGAAAAAATAAAAACAACAACAATAAGAATAAATAAATAAAAAATGAGCAAAAATGTTTGATGTAATGAGAAAAAACAACTGACAATTATATACTAATAACTCAGGGGGTGTCCACATTTAAAAAATCAACAGTAAGAATGTAAAAAAAACGACCAGAAATTTGTGATGTAATGAGAAAAAAAAATGACAATTTTATACCAATAACTCAGGGGTGTCCAAATTTTTAAAAAAAATAAATAAATAAAAATAAAAACAACAATAAGAATAAATAAATAAAAATGAGCAACAATTTGTGATGTAATGAGAAAAAAACTGACAATTGTATAGAAACTTTAAAAAACAAAAACAACAGTAACAATGTAAAAAAAACAACAACACACCAGCAAAAATTTATGACGTAATGAAAAAAACCCTGACAATTTTATACCCAATAACTCAACGTGTCCAAACTTTAAAAAAAACCCAACAACAGTAAGAATGTAAAAAAAATAAAAAATAAAAACAGACACCAGCAAAAATATGTGATGTAATGAGAAAAAAACGGACAATTTTATACTAATAACTCAGGGGTGTCCAAACTTCAACAAATCACCAGTAAGAATGTGTATGTGTTGGAAAGACTAGTCTAGTACGGGTGTTTTGTTGGGGACATTACTGAATCAAACAGTGCTGATGTGCACCTACAAATAAAAAAAAGACAATAAAAAAACATCAGATAATGTCAACATTATTGATGAAAACGTGGGCGCCCCCCCTGGAGGTGGAGTCTAGTATTACACCAGCGGCATGACACATTTGAGGTGTGCTGGAAGAATTGGAAAAAACGGTTTCACGTGCTGTTTCAGCCTTTTTGATTGATTGATTGATTGAGACTCTCGCGGGAGAGTGATAAAAGTGGATACATGTTGGCAAACTACTTGAATATGTTCTTCAACATGTTGTGAGTGAGTAAATGATATATAACCACTTATATATCGAGTGAGTAAAAGATATATAACCACTTATATATGGAGTGAGTAAATTATGTATAACTACGCATGCGCATGTTTAGTTCGTCATTGCTCCGCAGCATAAAAACACTTCAATAAAATGAATAAAATAATTTTAGGAAACATTACCGCCTCCAATGTGAGAAAAATGTGAGAAAAGTGAGAAAAAATGTTTGATGTAATGAGAAAAAACAACTGACAATTATATACTAATAACTCAGGGGTGTCCACAATTAAAAAATCAACAGTAAGAATGTAAAAAAAAACAACAAAAAAAAACGAGCAGAAATTTGTGATGTAATGAGAAAAAAAAAAGACAATTTTATACCAATAACTCAGGGGCATCCAAATTTAAAAAAATAAATAAATAAATAAAACCACAATAAGAATAAATAAATTAAAATGAGCAACAATTTGTGATGTAATGAGAAAAAAACTGACAATTGTATAGAAACTTTAAAAAACAAAAACAACAGTAACAATGTAAAAACAACAACAACACACCAGCAAAAAATGATGATGTAATGAAAAAAACCCTGACAATTTTATACCAATAACTCAGGGTGTCCAAACTTAAAAAAAACAAAAAACAGTAAGAATGTAAAAAAAATAAAAAATAAAAACAGACACCAGCAAAAATATGTGATGTAATGAGAAAAAAACTTTTATATTAATAACTCAGGGGTGTCCAAACTTCAACAAATCACCAGTAATCACCAGTAAGAATGTGTATGTGTTGGAAAGACTAGTCTAGTACGGGTGTTTTGTTTGGGACATTACTGAATCAAACAGTGCTGACGTACACCTACAAATAAAAAAAAGACAATAAAAAAACATCAGATAATGTCAACATTATTGATGAAAACGCCTGGAGGTGGAGTCTAGTATTACACCAGCGGCATGACACATTTGAGGTATGCTGGAAGAATTGGAAAAAACGGTTTCACGTGCTGTTTCAGCCTTTTTGATTGATTGATTGAGACTCTCGCGGGAGAGTGATAAAAGTGGATAAATGTTGTCAAACTACTTGAATATGTTCTTCAACATGTTGTGAGTGAGTAAATGATATATAACCACTTATATATCGAGTGAGTAAAATATATATAACCACTTACATATCGAGTGAGTATATTATGTATAACTACGCATGCGCATGTTTAGTTCGTCATTGCTCCGCAGCATAAAAACACTTCAATAAAATGAATAAAATATTTTTAGGAAACATTACCGCCTCCAATGTGAGAATAATGAGAAAAAAGCAGCTGAATGTCACCACGCTTTCTAAATCTCACACGTTAGCACGCAAGCTAACTTAGCAAAATAGAGGACGGGCTCAATCCGCCAGACGGCCACTTTCTTATTAAACCTTAAAAAGAGCGTTCGCACGTCACTCGACGGCGTTTAATGTCGACATTCGAATGGAGGAACGATAAGCGACTTTGTTTATTTTGACCTTTGGCGAGTCTTACCTCTGCCGTCTGAGCAGTTTCAACCGGAAGACGCCGCTAACTGACATGCGCAGTAAGACCCGAGATGCATTCAATGTCCTCGGTAATTCGGATCTACTTAAAATAAAATCATTGTATTTTATAGTGATTCGATTTTTGTTTTAAATAACAAAGTAACTTCAACCTCCACGCAAAAAAAGGAAGCACAACACGAATGTCTTCACCTCTTATGTGTTATATGTTCCATAAAAGTCTATAGTGGGTGGAGAGAAGTAGATTTGAGGTGACATCATGCGTCACTGCCAGTGGGAGATGGCAGCAGAGAGAGAAGGGGAGGCAAAAGCCACAAGCAAGTAAGAGGAAGTCAGTCATTGTTCACCGCCAGAGGACATGCAAGAAGATCCTTGCTTTGAAACGCAACAACTAAGGCCTCATTTTGATTTCCAGGTGAGACCTTGTCTGATGAAGACGACTGAATGGTCGACTGTTACACGCCATCTCCTCTTTCAGTGAAATGCTGAGTCCATCCAGGCCAGGACCAGGGATGTGCAGTGAGGAGGACAGGCGTGGATCTGAGCCGGGGTCAGAAGTCAGCTCCGGACTTGAGACGGATCGTTTTGGCTTCATCGTGTCCGACGGATCTGAAGTTCGGTGAGCAGTTCCTCCTTTCGCGCTCGCATGAAGGCAGGTTTCGTGTCTGTGGTCTGGGTTTCAGGCACTGAAAATCTCAGTCCACAAGCAACATGTATTGACTATAAAAGGCAACAGGCCTAAAAGGGAATTTATTATTATTATTATTTATACAATGCAACTGGAAGGTCAACCTATACGACCCTTAATGAGAAATGCCTCCTTTATTTTAGTCTGGAAACTTTCCTCACTGGTTACGCGCTCACCTGTTGCCATGGAGACTCATGCACTTTGCTGCCGTGTGGTTTTCCTGTTTCCTGGCATTTGTATACTAACAAGTATGCAGCACACTTATGAGGGCCGACCTCACGCGTAACTCTCTCCTCTTCGTAGCATTGAAGAGACATTTAGTTACAGTACATCGCAAAACTCTACGGCACCCATGTCCTACTCAAGGCCCGGGGGCCAGAGCTGGCCCGCCGCATCGTTTTATGCGGCCCGCGAAAGCCTAAAAATAATGTGCGCCAATAAAGTACTTCATCGCTCTCACTAAAGAAATTTGTATGATGCATGTCTTTTAACAATTTCACGCTTGGAGAATTATCAGACCGTGCAAATAACATTATGTTAACACAGGGGTGTCCAAATAATAAAAACAACAACAGTAAAAATGTAAAAAATAAAAAAACATGGGCAAAAATTTGTGATGTAATGAGAAAAAAACCTAACAATTTTATACTAATAACTCAGGGATGTCCAAATAAATAAAAAAATCAACAGTGAGAATGTTAAAAAAAAAAAAGAAAGAGCAAAAATGTGTGATGTAATGAGAAAACAACTGACAATCTTATACTAATAACTCAGGGGTGTCCACATTGAAAAAAAATCAACAGTAAGAATGTACAAAAATAACAATAAAAAAACATGAGCAAAAATGTGCGATGTAATGAGAAAAAAAACGTACAATTTTATACGAAGAACTCATGGGTATCCACATAAAATAAAATCAACAGAGAGAATGTTTTAAAAAAAAGAAAAGAAAAAGTGCAAAAAATGTGTGATGTAATGAGAAAAAAACCTGACAAATTTATACTAATAACTCAAGGGATGTCCAAATGAAAAAAAAAATCAACAGTGAGAATGTTAAAAAAAACATGAGCAGAAATGTGTGATGTAATGAGAAAACCACTGACAATTTTATACTAATAACTCAGGGGTGTCCACATTGAAAAAACAACAACAGTAAGAATGTAAAAAAAACACAAGCAAAAATGTGTGATGTAATGAGAAAAAAACGTACAATTTTATACTAATAACTCAGGGTTGTCCAAATTAAAAAAAAATCAACAGTAAGAATGTAAAAAAAAAACTAAAAAAAAACATGAGCAAAAATGTGTGATGTAATGAGAAAAAAACGGACAATTTTATACTAATAACTCAGGGGTGTCCAAATAAAAAAAAAATCAAAAGTGAGAATGTTTAAAAAAAAACATGAGCAGAAATGTGTGATGTAATGAGAAAAAACTGACAATTTTATACTGATAACTCAGGGGTGTCCACATTTAAAAAATAACAACAGTAATAATGTAAAAAAAAAAACATGAGCAAAAATTTGAGATATAATGAGAAAAAAACGGACATTTTTATACTAATAACTCAAGGGTGTCCAAATTTTTAAAAAAAATCAATTATAAGAATGTAAAAAAAAAAAAAAACATGAGCAAAAATGTGTGATGTAATGAGAAAAAAACGTACAATTTTATACTAATAACTCAGGGGTGTCCAAAAAAAAAAAAAAAAATCAATAGTAAGAATGTAAAAAAATAAAAAATACATGAGCAGAAATGTGTGATGTAATGAGAAAAAAAACGTACAATTTTATACTAATAACTCAGGGGTGTCCAAATTTAAAAAAAACAAAACGGTAAGAATGTTAAAAAAAAAAAAAAAAAAACATGAGCAGAAATGTGTGATGTAATGAGAAAAAAACTGACAATTTTATACTTATAACTCAGGGGTGTCCACATTTAAAAAAAAACAACAGTAAGAATGTAAAAAAAAAAAAAAACATGAGCAAAAATTTGAGATATAATGAGAAAAAAACGTACAATTTTATACTAATAACTCAGGGGTGTCCAAAAAAAAAAATCAATAGTAAGAATGTAAAAAAAATAATAATACATGAGCAGAAATGTGTGATGTAATGAGAAAAAAAACGTACAATTTTATACTAATAACTCAGGGGTGTCCAAATTTTAAAAAAACAAAACGGTAAGAATGTTAAAAAAACAAAAAAAAAACATGAGCAGAAATGTGTGATGTAATGAGAAAAAACTGACAATTTTATACTTATAACTCAGGGGTGTCCACATTTAAAAAAAAAACAACAGTAAGAATGTAAAAAAAAAAAAAACATCAGCAAAAATTTGAGATATAATGAGAAAAAAACGGACATTTTTATACTTATAACTCAGGGGTGTCCAAATAAAAAAAAATAAAATCAATAGTAAGAATGTAAAAAAAAAAAAAAACATGAGCAAAAATGTGTGATGTAATGAGAAAAAAACAAACAATTTTATACTAATAACTCAGGGGTGTCCAAATAAAAAAAAATAAAAAAAATAGTAAGAATGTAAAAAAAACAAAAAACATAAGCAGAAATGTGTGATGTAATGAGAAAAAAACGTACCATTTTATACTAATAACTCAGGAGTGTCCAAATAAAATTAAAAAAATCAATAAGAATGTAAAAAAAAAAAAAATACATGAGCAGAAATGTGTGATGTAATGAGAAAAAAACCCGTACAATTTTATACTAATAACTCAGGGGTGTCCAAATAATAAAAAAAATCAACAGTAAGAATGTAAGAAAAAAAAAAAAAAAAAACATGAGCAAAAATGTGTGATGTAATGAGAAAAAAAACCGTACAATTTTATACTTATAACTCAGGGGTGCCCAAAAAAAAATAATCAACAGTAAGAATGTAAGAAAAAAAAAAAAAAAAAACATGAGCAAAAATGTGTGATGTAATGAGAAAAAAACTGACAATTTTATACTAATAACTCAGGGGTGTCCAAATAAAAAAAACAACATCAGTGAGAATTAAAAAAAAAAAACATGAGCAAAAATGTGTGATGTAATGAGAAAAAAACGGACAATTTTATACTAATAACTCAGGGGTGTCCAAATAAAAAAAAAAATCAAAAGTGAGAATGTTTAAAAAAAAACATGAGCAGAAATGTGTGATGTAATGAGAAAAAACTGACAATTTTATACTGATAACTCAGGGGTGTCCACATTAAAAAAATAACAACAGTAATAATGTAAAAAAAAAAACATGAGCAAAAATTTGAGATATAATGAGAAAAAAACGGACATTTTTATACTAATAACTCAAGGGTGTCCAAATAAAAAAAAAAAAAACAATTATAAGAATGTAAAAAAAAAAAAAAACATGAGCAAAAATGTGTGATGTAATGAGAAAAAAACGTACAATTTTATACTAATAACTCAGGGGTGTCCAAAAAAAAAAAAATCAATAGTAAGAATGTAAAAAAATAAAAAATTCATGAGCAGAAATGTGTGATGTAATGAGAAAAAAACTGACAATTTTATACTTATAACTCAGGGGTGTCCACATTTTAAAAAAAACAACAGTAAGAATGTAAAAAAAAAAAAAAAACATGAGCAAAAATTTGAGATATAATGAGAAAAAAACGTACAATTTTATACTAATAACTCAGGGGTGTCCAAATTAAAAAAAAACAAAACGGTAAGAATGTTAAAAAAAAAAAAAAAAAAACATGAGCAGAAATGTGTGATGTAATGAGAAAAAAACTGACAATTTTATACTTATAACTCAGGGGTGTCCACATTTAAAAAAAAACAACAGTAAGAATGTAAAAAAAAAAAAAAAACATGAGCAAAAATTTGAGATATAATGAGAAAAAAACGTACAATTTTATACTAATAACTCAGGGGTGTCCAAAAAAAAAAATCAATAGTAAGAATGTAAAAAAAATAATAATACATGAGCAGAAATGTGTGATGTAATGAGAAAAAAAACGTACAATTTTATACTAATAACTCAGGGGTGTCCAAATTTTAAAAAAACAAAACGGTAAGAATGTTAAAAAAAAACAAAAAAAAACATGAGCAGAAATGTGTGATGTAATGAGAAAAAAACTGACAATTTTATACTTATAACTCAGGGGTGTCCACATTTAAAAAAAAACAACAGTAAGAATGTAAAAAAAAAAAAAAACATCAGCAAAAATTTGAGATATAATGAGAAAAAAACGGACATTTTTATACTAATAACTCAGGGGTGTCCAAATAAAAAAAAAAAAAAAATCAATAGTAAGAATGTAAAAAAAAAAAAAAACATGAGCAAAAATGTGTGATGTAATGAGAAAAAAATATACAATTTTATACTAATAACTCAGGGGTGTCCAAATAAAAAAAAATAAAAAAATAGTAAGAATGTAAAAAAAAAAAAAAAACATAAGCAGAAATGTGTGATGTAATGAGAAAAAAACGTACAATTTTATACTAATAACTCAGGAGTGTCCAAATAAAATAAAAAAAATCAATAGTAAGAATGTAAAAAAAAAAAAAATACATGAGCAGAAATGTGTGATGTAATGAGAAAAAAAACGTACAATTTTATACTAATAACTCAGTGGTGTCCAAATAAAAAAAAAATCAACAGTAAGAATGTAAGAAAAAAAAAAAAAAAACATGAGCAAAAATGTGTGATGTAATGAGAAAAAAAACCGTACAATTTTATACTTATAACTCAGGGGTGTCCAAAAAAAAAAAAAAATCAACAGTAAGAATGTAAGAAAAAAAAAAAAAAAAAACATGAGCAAAAATGTATGATGTAATGAGAAAAAAAACTGACAATTTTATACTAATAACTCAGGGGTGTCCAAATAAAAAAAACAACATCAGTGAGAATTAAAAAAAAAAAACATGAGCAAAAATGTGTGATGTAATGAGAAAAAAACGTACAATTTTATACTAATACCTCAGGGGTGTCCACATTTAAAAAAAAAAAACAGTAAAAATGTAAAAAAAAAAAACACGACAAAAATTTGAGATATAATGACAAAAAAAATTACATTTTTATTCTAATAACTCAGGGGTATCCTAATTTTAAAAAAATCAACAGTGAGAATGTTAAAAAAAAAAAAAAACATGAGCAAAAATGTGTTATGTAATGAGAAAAAACTGACATTTTTATACAAATAAATCTGGGGTGTCCAAATTTAAAAAATCAACAGTAAAAATTGTAAAAAAAATAAAAAAATAAAACATGGGCTAAAATTTGTGATGTAATGAGAATTTTTTTTGACAATTTTATACTAATACCTCAACGGTGTCCCAAAAAACAACAACAACAACAACAGTATGTAAATGTTTTATGTGTATTTTCTGGCCCAGTGAAATGGTAAATGGTCTGTATTTATTTAGGTAGCATGTACAAGTGGAACAATAGGGGTCCCAGAATGGAGCCTTGAGGAGCCCCACAGGTCAGAGACAAAGTTGCCAATTCCAGCAAATAATGTTCTGTGATCGAGATAGGACTTTAGTACTCCGCAATAGTCTTACTTGCTGGATCTGCTTATCACTCAGCTTCTAAAATTAGTAGCTCATCCTCCTTATATTCAGGCTCAGAAATATTTGTCCCAAAGTAGTCGTCGTTGTCTCTTGATAGGCAAAATTCCCCCCAAAAAGTGTGGTTTCCCTTTAGAATATGTAACTCTACAAATAGAATACATTCTGGATTTGCATTGTTTCTTTATTATTTTCATACGATTTGGTTTTTGTCAGACCTTTTGTAACCAATTATCAATAAAAAATAAATAAAACAAGGTACCTCGGCATATTTAAAATCAATCAATCGATGTTTATTTATATAGCCCTAAATCACAAGTGTCTCAAAGGGCTGCACAAGCCACAACAACATCCTTGGTTCAAAGCCCACATAAGGTCAAGGAAAAACTCACAACCCAGTGGGATGTCAATGTGAATGACTATGAGAAACCTTGGAGAGGACCGCAGTTGTGGGTGACCCCCCCCCCCCCTAAGTACAGTCCATAGTGGATCTAACATAAAATTGTGAAAGTCCAGTCCATAGTGGATCTAACATAATAGCGTGAGAGTCCAGTCCATAGTGGATCTAACATAATAGTGTGATAGTCCAGTCCATAGTGGATCTAACATAATATTGTGAAAGTCCAGTCCATAGTGGATCTAACATAATAGTGAGAGTCCAGTCCATAGTGGATCTAACATAAAATTGTGAGAGTCCAGTCCATAGTGGATCTAACATAATAGCGTGAGAGTCCAGTCCATAGTGGATCTAACATAAAATTGTGAGAGTCCAGTCCATAGTTGATCTAACATAATAGCGTGAGAGTCCAGTCCATAGTGGATTTAACATAATAGTGTGATAGTCCAGTCCATAGTGGATCTAACATAATATTGTGAAAGTCCAGTCCATAGTGGATCTAACATAATAGTGTGAAAGTCCAGTCCATAGTGTATCTAACATAATATTGTGAAAGTCCAGTCCATAGTGGATCTAACATAATAGTGAGAGTCCAGTCCATAGTGGATCTAACATAATAGTGTGAGAGTCCAGTCCATAGTGGATCTAACATAATAATGAGAGTCCAGTCCATAGTGGATCTAACATAATAGTGAGAGTCCAGTCCATAGTGGATCTAACATAATAGTGTGAGAGTCCAGTCCATAGTGGATCTAACATAATAGTGTGATAGTCCAGTCTATAGTGGATCTAACATAATAGTGTGAGAGTCCAGTCCATAGTGGATCTAACATAATAGTGAGAGTCCAGTCCATAGTGGATCTAACATAATAGTGAGAGTCCAGTCCATAGTGGATCTAACATAAAATTGTGAAAGTCCAGTCCATAGTGGATCTAACATAAAATTGTGAGAGTCCAGTCCATAGTGGATCTAACATAATAGTGATAGTCCAGTCCATAGTGGATCTAACATAATAGTGTGAGAGTCCAGGCCATAGTGGATCTAACATAATAATGAGAGTCCAGTCCATAGTGGATCTAACATAATAGTGAGAGTCCAGTCCATAGTGGATCTAACATAATAGTGTGAGAGTCCAGTCCATAGCGGATCTAACATAATAGTGAGAGTCCAGGCCATAGTGGATCTAACATAATAGTGAGAGTCCAGTCCATAGTGGATCTAACATAATAGTGAGAGTCCAGTCCATAGTGGATCTAACATAAAATTGTGAAAGTCCAGTCCATAGTGGATCTAACATAAAATTGTGAGAGTCCAGGCCATAGTGGATCTAACATAATAATGAGAGTCCAGTCCATAGTGGATCTAACATAATAGTGAGAGTCCAGTCCATAGTGGATCTAACATAATAGTGTGAGAGTCCAGTCCATAGTGGATCTAACATAATAGTGAGAGTCCAGGCCATAGTGGATCTAACATAATAGTGAGAGTCCAGTCCATAGTGGATCTAACATAATAGTGAGAGTCCAGTCCATAGTGGATCTAACATAATAGTGAGAGTCCAGTCCATAGTGGATCTAACATAAAATTGTGAGAGTCCAGTCCGTAGTGGATCTAACATAATAGTGTGAGAGTCCAGTCCATAGTGGATCTAACATAATAGTGTGAGAGTCCAGTCCATAGTGGATCTAACATAATAGTGTGAGAGTACAGTCCATAGTAGATCTAACATAATAGTGAGAGTCCAGTCCATAGTGGATCTAACATAAAATTGTGAAAGTCCAATAGTGTGAGAGTCCAGTCCATAGTGGATCTAACATAAAATTGTGAAAGTCCAGTCCATAGTGGATCTAACATAAAATTGTGAGAGTCCAGTCCATAGTGGATCTAACATAATAGTGAGAGTCCAGTCCAAATAAATGCAAAATGCACCAATAAAACCGTAAAGCTATTATTTGTAATAAAAGCAATGTGTCGCCACACTAAATACATTTACTAAAATTTTTATATAATTTAATCCAACCTAACATTTATAATCACATGATATAAACAGTTTAAATGCCTTTTTTTGAGTGTTTGTGTATAATGTGTCAGCAGGACTGCGGGCCCGCGGCCTCAACTGGTCAGGCAGAGGGAAGCCAAGTGGATCAACGTCATGGACCAATGGGAGAGCATCTTGTTCAAGAAGAATAACATGGTGTGTCCGTCCATCCATCCATCCATCCATCTCTATCCATCTACAAGCATCCATGTTGGTTACAGGTCAAAGTTCAGTGCCAGAAAGGTATCCCATCCTCACTTAGAGCAAAGTGCTGGCCTCTGCTCTGTGGCGCCACCAACAGGATGAACAACAACAAACACCTCTACCAGGTAAAAAACAAACCAACCCAAGAATCTCACTAAAATTCAAATGACAGATAAAAGGAGACCAAACATGTGGTGTCAGTGTCTGGACTCTAAGGCCGCGCTGCAGAAGTGGGTGGACGTCATCGAGAGAGATCTGGACCGACAGTTTCCTTTCCACGAGATGTTCCTCTCCAAGGAGGGACACGGGTATGCTGCATTGCATCATCGCTGGTATTCCTTGCTGCTGTTTCTCAGAATCCTATCACCGTGCTTGTGTTTAGGCAGCAGGGATTGTTCAGAGTGTTGAAAGCTTTCACTCAGTACAAGCCAGAGGATGGCTATTGTCAGGCTCAAGGACCCGTGGCTGCAGTCCTCTTGATGAACATGCCAGCTGAGGTACTTCAACTTTGGTCCTATGAACCCAAAATGAATCCCAAAAAAGAACATTGGTCCCTATATTGACAGAAAAAGTTGTAAAAGCCCCTGTAAAAATATTGTACAATATTCGTTTCCACTTTAATTAAATAGATTTTTTAAATGACTTATGCCTGAAACATGCAGTACATTTCAAATATTACCAATATTTTTGAATGCCAGTACTACATGACTCCACTGTCTTGTTTCTGACAAAATGTAAAAAATATTTTTTTAAAACAAACATATTTACATACGAGATGAGGCGAGTGTGAACGCTCCAATGCTGAAGTTGAAGTGAAATTCAGACAGAATGTAGTATGAATGTAGGAATAGTTTGAATGTTGAAGAGTTGGAATTTCCAGGAAAACCGGAATTTGGTTTGGAACTTGGGAAAGTGTTAGTTTGAATGTCCAGGGTGAGTGGAATGTGTTGATGTTGGAATGGTTTGAATAGGTTGAAAAATGTGGGAATTGTGCAACTTGGAAAACATGTCCCATTCATTTCAATGGGAACTTCCTGGAAATTTGGAAAAGCTGGATTTAAAAAAAAAAAAAAAGATTGAATGAGCTGAATTGGTTGGTGTTGGAATTGTTCAAATCGGTCAAGAAATGTTACAGTAGTAACCGTTTTTTAAATGAGAAATAGTATGGAATTCCTGGAATTTCAGGAAAACCAGGATTTTTTTTAGTTCCTAAACCAACTATTTTTTTTAGTCATAACTAAGAAAATGTTTTTGACAGTGGAACGGTTGAATGGGATGAAAAAAGGAAAAGGAGTTGTCAAACAGTTGGAAATAGGGTTGAAGAAAACCAGAAATTCCTGGAAATTTGTTGAACGTGGAAAAATGGTAGTTTGAATGTCCAGGGTGAGTGGAATGTGTTGATGTTGGAATGGTTTGAATAGGTTGAAAAATGTGCGAATAGTACAACTTGGGAAACATGTCCCATTCATTTCAATGGGAACTTCCTGGAAATTTGAAAAAGCTGGATTTGAAAAAAAAAAAATTGAATGAACTGAATTGGTTGGTGTTGGAATTGTTCAAATCGGTCAAGAAATGTTGAAGTAGTAACAGTTTTCTAATTGAGAAATAGTATTATGGAATTCCTGGAAAACCAGGAATTTTTCTGGTTCCTAAACCAACTAGTTTTTTTTGTCCGGACTAAGAAAAATGTTTTGACAGTGGAACGGTTGAAATGGGATGGAAAAGGAGTCCAGCATTCCTGGAAATTTGTTGAACGTGGAAAAATGGTAGTTTGAATGTCCAAGATGAGTGGAATGTGTTGATGTTGGAATGATTTGAATAGGTTGAAAAATGTGGGAATTGTGCAACTTGGAAAAAATGTCCCATTCATTTCAATGGGAACTTCCTGGAAATTTGGAAAAGCTGGATTTAAAAAAAAAAAGATTGAATGTCCTGAATGAGCTGAATTGGTTGGTGTTGGAATTGTTCAAATCGGTCAAGAAATGTTGAAGTAGTAACAGTTTTCTAATTGAGAAATAGTATTATGGAATTCCTGGAATTTCGGGAAAACCAGGAATTTTTCTGGTTCCTAAACCAACTAGTTTTTTTGTCCGGACTAAGAAAAATGTTTTGACAGTGGAACGGTTGAAATGGGATTAAAAAAGGAAAAGGAGTTGTCAAATGAAAAAGGTTGGAAATAGGGTAAAAAAAAACATAACAACAGGAATTCCTGGAAATTTGTTGAACGTGGAAAAATGGTAGTTTGACTGTCCAGGGTGAGTGGAATGAGGTGACGGTGAAATGGTATGAATAAGTTGGAAAATGTGGGAATTGTGCAACTTGGAAAAAATGTCCCATTCATTTCAATGGGAACTTCCTGGAAATTTGGAAAAGCTGGATTTAAAAAAAAAAAGATTGAATGTCCTGAATGAGCTGAATTGGTTGGTGTAGGAATTGTTCAAATCGGTCAAGAACTGTTGAAGTAGAAACAGTTTTTTAATTGAGAAATAGTATTATGGAATTCCTGGAATTTCGGGAAAACCAGGAATGTTTCTAGTCCCTAAACCAACTAGTTTTTTTTGTCCCGACAAAGAAAAATATTTTGACAGTGGGAACGGTTGAAATGGGATGAAAAAAGGAAAAGGAGTCGTCAAACGAAAAAGGTTGGAAATAGGGTTAAAGAAAACCAGGAATTCCTGGAAATTTGTTGAATGTGGAAAAATGGTAGTTTGAATGTCCAGGATGAGTGGAATGTGTTGATGTTGGAATGGTTTGAATAGGTTGGAAAATGTGGGAATTGTGCAACTTGGAAAAATGTCCCATTCATTTCAATGGGAACTTCCTGGAAATTTGGAAAAGCTGGATTTAAAAAAAAAAAAATTGAATGAACTGAATTGGTTGGTGTTGGAATTGTTCAAATCGATCAAGAAATGTTGAAGTAGTAACAGTTTTTTGATTGAGATATAGTATTATGGAATTCCTGGAATTTCGGGAAAACCAGGAATGTTTCTAGTTCCTAAACCAACTAGTTTTTTTTGTCCCGACAAAGAAAAATGTTTTGACAGTGGAATGGTTGAAATGGGATGAAAAAAGGAAAAGGAGTCGTCAAACGAAAAAGGTTGGAAATTGGGTTAAAGAAAACCAGGAATTCCTGAAAATGTGGAAAAATGGTAGTTTGAATGTCCAAGATGAGTGGAATGTGTTGATGTTGGAATGGTTTGAATAGGTTGGAAAATGTGGGAATTGTGCAACTTGGAAAAATGTCCCATTCATTTCAATGGGAACTTCCTGGAAATTTGGAAAAGCTGGATTTAAAAAAAAATATATTGAATGAACTGAATTGGTTGGTGTTGGAATTGTTCAAATCGGTCAAGAAATGTTGAAGTAGTAACAGTTTTTTAATTGAGAAATAGTATTATGGAATTCCTGGAATTTCGGGAAAACCAGGAATTTTTCTGGTTCCTAAACCAAATAATTTTTTTTTTCCGGACTAAGAAAAATGTTTTGACAGTGGAACGGTTGAAATGGGATGAAAAAAGGAAAAGGAGTTGTCAAATGAAAAAGGTTGGAAATAGGGTAAAAAAAACCATAACAACAGGAATTCCTGGAAATTTGTTGAACATGGAAAAATGGTAGTTTGACTGTCCAGGGTGAGTGGAATGAGGTGACGGTGAAATGGTATGAATAAGTTGGAAAATGTGGGAATTGTGCAACTTGGAAAAAATGTCCCATTCATTTCAATGGGAACTTCCTGGAAATTTGGAAAAGCTGGATTTAAAAAAAAAAAGATTGAATGTCCTGAATGAGCTGAATTGGTTGGTGTAGGAATTGTTCAAATCGGTCAAGAACTGTTGAAGTAGAAACAGTTTTTTAATTGAGAAATAGTATTATGGAATTCCTGGAATTTCGGGAAAACCAGGAATTTTTCTGGTTCCTATACCAACTTGTTTTTTTGTCCGGACTAAGAAAAATGTTTTGACAGTGCAACGGTTGAAATGGGAATGGAAAAAGGAAAATGAGTCTAGCATTCCTGGAAATTTGTTGAATGTGGAAAAATGGTAGTTTGAATGTCCAGGGTGAGTGGAATGTGTTGATGTTGGAATGGTTTGAATAGGTTGGAAAATGTGGGAATAGTGCAACTTGGAAAAATGTCCCATTCATTTCAATGGGAACTTCCTGGAAATTTGGAAAAGCTGGATTTAAAAAAAAAAAATTGAATGAACTGAATTGGTTGGTGTTGGAATGGTTCAAATCGGTCAAGAAACAGTTTTTTGATTGAGATATAGTATTATGGAATTCCTGGAATTTAGGGAAAACCAGGAATTTTGCTAGTTCCTAAACCAACTAGTTTTTTTTGTCCGGACTAAGAAAAATGTTTTGACAGTGGAACGGTTGAAATGGGATGGAAAAAGGAAAAGGAGTCCAGGCATTCCTGGAAATTTGTTGAACATGGAAAAATGGTAGTTTGAATGTCCAGGGTGAGTGGAATGTGTTGACGTTGGAATGGTTTGAATAGGTTGAAGAATGTGGGAATTGTGGAAGTTTGAAAAATGTCCCATTCATTTTAAATAGGTAAAATGTCCTGGAAAACCTGGGAATTTTTGGAATTTGTCAAGGGAAAGCCTGCGATTCCCGAATAGGCTGAACAGTTTGAAGTTGGAAGGCTTTGAATCGGGTGAAAAATGTGGAAGGTAGAGCGCGCCAAAATCTGGAGAAGAAGAAGAAGTAGTAGAAGAAGAATAATAATAAATAGATGCATTCTGGTGTAGAAAAGCATGTGTGAATGTTTGGAGCATTCACACAATGAAGCATTCCAAACAGGACAATATACATTAAGGCACCCTTGCAGAAAACAGTAAATATGAGCAATGTGAGCACTTGGAAAGGGGGATAAACAGCACCATCTGGTGGACTAATGTAAAAAGTACAATTGCAAGCCAAGGGTGTCAAAAGAGCGAGCAGGGGGGTGAGTATTCAGCCCAACACATTTTATTAAAAAAAATGGATAATGTAAAGCGAAAAGTCTGGAATGTTCATTAATAATAACACAAAGCTTTGTCTTTAAAAATGCAGTATATAATGTTTTCTTTTTTTCCACCTCATTATTTTATTTTCAAATATAAAAGTCATCGTCCAGCGTCTGAGTTTTCAGGAGGCAGCCATTGGTGTAAAAAATGTGATTAAACATCTTAACGTAGAGAAGTTCTTCTCAAATTGTGGGGCGGACACCCCTGGGGGGACACATGTGACCCCGGGGAACATGCTTTATCAGTATCATGCAGTATCTTGCTTTAAAAGCCTGCTTGGAAAAGTTGTGCACAACATTGTAGCCATTGATCCTAACTTCCTCATTGTGATATATATATATATATATATATATATATATATATATATATATATATATATATATATATATATATATATATATACACACATATACATATATATATACATACACACATATACATATATATATACATACACAGACATATATATATATATATATATATATATATATATATATATATATAATATATATATATATATATATATATATATATATATATATATATATATATATATATATATATATTAGGGATGTCCGATAATGGCTTTTTGCCGATATCCGATATTCCCCAACTCTTTAATTACCGATACCGATATCAACCGATACCGATACTGATATATACAGTTGTGGAATTAACACATTATTATGCCTAATTTGGACAACCAGGTATGGTGAAGATAAGGTCCTTTTTTTTTTAAATTAATAAAATAAAATAAGATGAATAAATTAAAAACATTTTCTTGAATAAAAAAGAAAGTAAAACGATATAAAATCAGTTACATAGAAACTAGTAATTAATGAAAATTAGTAAAATGAACTGTTAAAGGTTAGTACTATTAGTGGACCAGCAGCACGCACAATCATGTGTGCTTACGGACTGTATCCCTTGCAGACTGTATTGATATATATTGATATATAATGTAGGAACCACAATATTAATAACAGAAGGAAACAACCCTTTTGTGTGAATGAGTGTAAATGGGGGAGGGAGGTTTTTTGGGTTGGTGCACTTGTGTTTTTTATGTTGATTTAATTTTTTAAAAAAACAAACAAAAAAACAAAAAAAACCGATACCGATAATTTCCGATATTTTAAAGCATTTATCGTATATATATATATATATATATATATATATATATATATATATATATATATATATATATATATATATATATATATATATATATATATATATATATATATATATATATATATATATCAACCGTGCCAGAAACCTGAGGGTTGCATGTTCGCTCCCCGCCTCTTACCATCCAAAAATCGCTGCCGTTGTGTCCTTGGGCAGGACACTTCACCCTTTGCCCCCGGTGCCGCTCACACCGGTGAAATGAATGATGAATGAATGGTAGGTGGTGGTCGGAGGGGCCGTAGGCGCAAACTGGCAGCCTTGCTTCCGTCAGTCTACCCCAGGGCAGCTGTGGCTACAAATGTAGCTTACCACCACCAGGTGTGAATGAATGATGGGTTCCCACTTCTCTGTGAGCGCTTTGAGTATCTAACAATAGAAAAGCGCGATATAAATCTAATCCATTATTATTATTATATATATATATATATATATATATATATATATATACTAGGGGTGTAACGGTACACAAACATTTCGGTTCGGTACGTACCTCGGTTTAGAGGTCACAGTTTGGTTCATTTTCGGTACAGTAAGAAAACAACAAAATATAAATTTTTGGGTTATTTATTTACCAAATTTGCAAAATCTTCCACCAAATTTTTTTTTCGTAGTGTAATATTTGATGTGAAGTCATGGGAACCTTGGATAGGTCAATAATTCATAATAACATTGATTTTGATTCAATATTATGTTTTGAGCAATGACAGTTTGAAAGAAAGAAAAAAAACAGCTTTGTTTTATTAGTCAACATTGCAACTTTTTCTAAATGACATTTAACCTTTAAGCTTTTTTATTTCACTTTTGTTATGTTTTTGTTTATTTTAATAGTATTTTTAGAATGTGCCGTGGGCCTTTAAAACATTAGCTGTGGGCCGCAAATGGCCTCCGGGGCACACTTTTGACACCCCTGCTATATATAATAAAACATTCAATGTGATAAATCTATGGATAAAAAGCAGAGCCAGGCGACGCATGCACGTTTATCATAACTCTCTCTCTCTCTCTGTGTCTCTGCCCCTCCCTCACCAATGCTGCTGTTTGTTTTGTTTTTAACCCCTTCTTAACCCTGAACGTACATTGAAAATACACGCAACCCTAACTCAAAATGCCGGACATTTGAGGCATTTAAGAAAGTCCGCCCTGACAGCGCCGCAAAAGAGGACATGTCCGGTGAAAAGAGGACGTATGGTCAGTCTATCGTAGCCCGTTAGCTGCTAGCATGCCGTGTGTTGTGCCTCGGTGTGCATTGTTTACACAACGTGCGTTACGCTACTTAATATGTTCGTGTGGAAACGCGTTCGGTACACCTCCGAACTGAACCGAAACGGTTCAATACAAATACACGTACCGTTACATCCCTAATATATATATATATATATATATATATATATATATATATATATATATATATATATATACATATATATATATATATATATATATATATATATATATATACATATACACACACACATATATATATATATATATATATATATATATATATATATATATATATATATATATATATATATATATATATATATATATATATATATATAAAACATGTTTACTTCATTTTTGTTTTGAAGGTTGAAGTGTTTTTGTTAATTTTGCTGATCAATTTGAATGTATTACTCATTGAGTTTATTTAATTTTTTAGTATTACGGGATTATAAGGCGCACTATTCAGGTCTATTTTCATATATAAGGCGCACTGGATTATAAGGCACATTAAAGGAGTCATATTATGATTTTTTTTCTAAATAGTCTAAAAACATCACCAATAGGAAGCATACCGTATTTCCCGGACCATAAAGCGCACTGGATTATTAAGCGCACTGCGGATGCATGGTCTATTTTTGATATTTTTTCATATATAAGGCGCACTGGATTATAGGGCACATTAAAGGAGTCACATTATTATTATTATTTTCTTAATGTAAAAGACTTCCTTGTGGTCTACATAACATGTAATGGTGGTTCTTTGCTCAAAATGTTGCATAGATGATGTTTTACACATCATCTTCAAGTCGCTTTCTGACAGTCGCTTTTGTGGGCGGTCTTATTTACGTGCCTCCACTTCGACGGCGTCTTCTCCTTGTTGTAGCGGTGTAGCGTGCGAGGACGGGAGTGGAAGAAGTGTCAAAAGATGGCGCTAACTGTTTTAATGACATTCAGACTTTACTTCAATCAATAACGGAGCAGCATCTCCTCATCCGTGGCTCACTAGTGCAACAACAACGCCCGGAAATGTGTCCCGTGAAAAACCGTCCGACCGGAACTCTCTAATAACCAAAGTTCATTGGGTGAATAATGTAAACTCACTACACCGGTAGGTTTTAGCGCTTTCATGGCGAGGTTACTGACAGATATAAGTAAGAACTTTGCACTACTTTATATTAGAAATGGCAACAGCGTAGGATGAATGTCACATAACAAGAAGATAGAGAAAAAGACGAAGCTTATCAACAACAGACTACAAAGGCGGATGCGCGGACATTTTCAGGACTTATGCAGATCCCAAATACACATCAGCAGGTACCAGAAAGTAAGAAAACTTGCTGTTGCATAATATTGCGAAACAAAACGCCACGCACTGTACTAATACTCGTATGTTGACGAGTACGTCTGACTACTGTAGCCATAACGCGCCGACAATCCTTCCTAGCTTTTTGAGCGCCGTGTGTAATGTTCTATATTCTTATGGGAACATTTCAAGTTTTGGTGTTGTTTACTGGCGTCATATTGCAGTCTACACGTATCTCTTATATGTGACTGCCATCTACTGGTCACACTTATCATTACACCATGTACCAAATAAAATTGCTTTGAGGTCAGTAGGCACAACCGGGATTATTCCGTACATTAGGCGCACCGGGTTATAAGGCGCACTGTCGATTTTTGAGAAAATGAAAGGATTTTAGGTGCGCCTTATAGTCTGAAAAATATGGTAAATGGTTCAAGCCGGTAAATAAATGGTCATATTTTAAATAAGGATTTTTTAAAAAAAAATTTTTCAGGCAAATTGATGCACTTTAAATATACTAATAAAGTTATTCTTTGTTGTAAGTTGATCTATATTTATTTCTTGTTTTCTTTAATATCAACAAGAATACCACGCAGGGTTTCCCACACATTCATTTATTTGTGGCGGCCCGCCATAAAAGAATTACGTCCGCCACAAATAAATTTAAAAAAAAAAAATTTAAATTTTTTTTTGTCCTGTCCAGCTTCTCAGACATATCATATAGTTGATGTAGATGCCCATATAGGCTGTTCAGATTTACTTTACAAAAGAGAAGTGTAGGATACTTCTCTTGTTGCCTTATTTGTATTTGACCACTACTGTTTTCTGTTTATTTGTTACTGACTGTGGCAGGAGACCTCTGCCTCTGTTTCACTTTATGTTGCTGGTAAATAATATGGTTGTAGTAGTAGGCTAAAGTTAAATTATTTAGTATGCACTAATTAAAGGGGCAGAGCTTTAAGAGACATTTTAGCTTTTATATTTTATAAGATATATTTTTTGTAAGAACCACAATTAATAAATATATTTCAGTGAATAACTTATTGTTCAAATCTGTATATAAATATGTACATAAAGTGTTGTAATTATATTGTAAAATGGATGGATGGATGGACGTTTAAAACAAAACGGTTATTATTAATTAGTAAGTATACATTTTTTGAGCCTTTTTAGAGAAAATCATATCATTGTAGTAAATTATGCAAATTACTTGATGATGTCATGGTGACCACGCCCATAGCCACGCCCCCACCGCCACAGGTATCATGGCAGTTTATGGGAAACACTGCAACGTTACGCAGAGGTGTACTTATAACAATGTTATAGGCGTATAACACTGTTATTAATGGCGGCAGAGTGTAAGGAGGGGTATGACATTTGTTCTTCTTTTGAGAGGGGCGTTAAACAAATTATTGAGAAGCACTGACATAACACAATTGCGTTAGTTTGTGTTAAGATAAATGTGTGACGATCTGTCACATTCACGTCTTGTTATGTTTCCTTAGTTGGTGTTTATTTCCTGTCGGTGCTCTTATTTTGGTTCCATTTCCTGTTTGTCTCCCTGACCGCTGTTCCCCCTCACCTGATGCTGATAGGTAGCCTGGCCACACCTGGTGTCAATCAGCTGGCTGCTATTTATGCCTGCCTCGCCCTCCAGTCAGGGCTCTGTGATTGGTTTCCTGTTATCCTGTCACCTCTTATCCTATTAAAGTCATGTATCTTAGGGTTCGCCACCAACAAATCATGACTTTAATAGAATAACCGGTAACAGGATACCAGGAAACCAATCACAGAGCCCTGACTGGAGGGCGAGGCAGGAACAAATAGCAGCCAGCTGATTGACACCAGGTGTGGCCAGGCTACCAATCAGCAGCAGGTGAGGGGAAATAGCACTCAGGGAGACAAGCAGGAAATGGAACCAAAATAAGAGCACTGACAGGAAATGAACACCAACTAAGGAAACATAACAAGATGCGAATGTGACAGATCGTCACAAAAGGTGGAATAAAAAAAAACATTTTTAATGCAAAATTCTTTGGTCACTCGGAACAAATGTGTGGTTTTTCTGTAGCTTTGCCATATTTGGTTATTAGAAGGAACAGCGATAACAATTCTAAAATGTTGAAGAATTATTATCTTTTGGCAAATAGTACTTGCAGTCGTGGTCAAAAGTGTACATACACCTGTAAAGGACATCATGTCATGGCTGTCTTGAGTTTCCAATCATTTCTACAATTCTTATTTTTTTGTGATAGAGTGATTGGAGCACATACTTGTTGGTCACAAAAAAGATTCATGAAGTTTGCTTCTTTTAGAAACAAGTCCATGTCAGAAAAGCAACACATTTAGCTGAACTGCAGCAATTTTGGGGTCCAAAATGCAAGCAGAAGCTTGTGGATGGCTACCAAAAGCGCCTTATTGCAGTGAAACTTGCCAAGGGACATGTAAGCAAATATTAACATTGCTGTATGTATACTTTTGACCCAGCACATTTGCTCACATTTTCAGTAGACCCATGATAAATTCATAAGCAAACTTCATGAATGTTTTTTTTGTGACCAACAAGTATGTGCTCCAATCACTACATCACAACAAAATAAGAGTTGTAGAAATGATTGGAAACTCAAGACAGCCATGACATGATGTTCTTTACAAGTGTATGTACACTTTTGACCACCACTGTATATCCGTCCACAACAGTAAAAATTGTACACATTTTCCAGTGACGTGCGGTGAGGTTCATGGCTGGTGAGGCACTGACTTCATCACAGTCAGATTTACAAACATATGAACCCTAAAGAGTATCTTATTCACCATGTGATTGGCAGCAGTTAATGGGTTATGTTTAACAGCTCATACCAGCATTCTTCCCTGCTTGGCACTCAGCATCAAGGGTTGGTATTGGGGGTTAAATCACCAAAAATTATTCCCGGGCGCAGCGCCGCTGCTGCCCACTGCTCCCCTCACCTCCCAGGGGGTGAACAAGGGGATGGGTCAAATGCAGAGGACAAATTTCACCACACCTAGTGTGTCTGTGACAATCATTGGTACTTTAACTTAACTTTAACTTCACACATACAAACTGTAGCACACAAAAAGCACATTTAATAAAAAAAAACAACATTATTATGGTTTTACCTTTACTTATAAATGAAGTCCATGGGCCGCTGTTGTGCTGGATTAATGCACTAAAGCCCACACTTAAACTTTCCACGTGCAAGATTGAATCTATTTAAAAAAGTTATTTAATAAGAAGCCAAAAAGTGCAAAAACAATAATGTTTGTGTTGGAGGAGTTGTGAATGAATGAAATATGAAATCCGTGCTGCAGTCTGCAGGTGTACCTAATGTTGTGGCCCTGCGGTCATTCACAACTCCTCCAACATAAACATTATTGTTTTTGCACTTTCTGGCTTCTTATTAAATAACTTTTTTAAATAGTGTAACCGAGGGTTTATAAATGTCGCCTATACTGCATGAAACTACAAAATAATAAACACAGAGGCTCCAGTTTACACGAGGACCACTTTATTTACCTTCTTTCAAAAACCTCCGCTCCACTCCAACGTGCCATCACTTCCGCTCTTAGCGCCTTCAAAATAAGAGCGCAAGGCATATACTGTATAACAGCGTGTAACAGGAATTAACATCACAAAGAGGAAAGCCCATAAAAATAGGTTACAATAGATTCAATCTTGCACGTGGAAAGTTTAAGTGTGGGCTTTAGTTGATATAACATGGACCCCCCCCCCCGTTTTCTACGGCGGGGGTGCACCGTCACAAGGAGGCGGGGTTACTGCGAGGCGAGCCTCAGCCAGTGTGTCTTGAAGACACTGTCTTCGCAGCAGTTTTATGATCGCTCAGCACAAGAAATACGTTACACACATACAGTTGTTGACAAAATACACTGTACATTATATACGTCAGCTAACTAAACTATGGAAATGTATAATATAATTCATATAGCAATACGGTCTCACTGCACAGCAGGCCAGCAGTTAGCCGAGTCCGCAATCCATGGTGAGGCACAAGTGCCTCAACCGTCTCTTCTCAGTATTTGAACGGCAAATGTGAAAATTTAGCGATTTTGTATAAAAATTATCTAAAACTGGTGAAGTTAAATGGAAAATAACTTTATAGTATAATCACTGGATACATATAACAATTAATTTTTTTTAACTTTTTTTTCTTTCCATGATGGCAGGTGAGGCCCCGCCTCCCCTGCCTCTAGTGACTGCACGTCACTGACATTTTCTTTGTCTTGTGACAGGAGGCCTTCTGGTGTCTGGTGCAAATTAGTGAGCGCTACCTCCCTGGATACTACAGCCCTCTCCTGGTGAGGATGCCCAGGTTTACCAGTGTTTTCTGCAGCGATGCCTCCATGAACGCTTTTGTCAACCATGTGTCACCAAGGAGGGAGTCCTGTTCGACGCCACTCTTCTGACCTGGCTTTTAAGAAGAACGTGTCCTCCCGCACACAAACACCTGCAGCAGCACGGCGTGGAGCCCCTCATGTTCGCCACCGACTGGCTGATGTGCTTGTTCACGCGCCACCTGCCCTTCAACGCCCTGCTGCGAGTGTGGGACCTGTTTTTCTGCAACGGTGAGCCCCTCTCGCACACCGCCGAGATCAATTAGGATGGCAATATTGTGAGTCCTCAGTGCTGAGCTCTGTAGAACTTGCACCTGGCTCGCTGACAACAAGCTATCCATACACTTGGGTAAAACGGAATCCATCCTGTTTGGGTCCCACATCAACCTTAAGAGAGTCAATGACTTCACCATAAAACTGGGTGACATTGTTCTCACCAGGAAAGATGAGGTCACCTACCTAGGTTCCATTCTAGAGGCTAACCTTTCCTGTGATAAAATGGCAACCAAGGTAATCAAAAAGGTTAACCAACGAACGAGATTTCTCTACAGAATCTCCTCTCTGGTCAACAAAAGCACCTTGAGGATTCTGGCGGGAACTCTCGTTCAACCCTTTTTCCATTACGCATGCACCTCCTGGTACCCTAGCACCTCCGAAACCCTCAAATCTAAACTCCAAACATCCCAGAACAAGCTAGTCAGATTACTTCTAGACCTCCACCCCAGATCCCACCTCACTCCTACCCACTTCTCCAAAGTGGGCTGACTCAAGGTGGAGGGCAGAGTTAAACAACTTGCACTGAGCCTAGTCTATAAAATCCACTACACCTCCCTGATACCGAAGTACATGTCAAACTACGTCCTTAACGTAAATGACCGCCATAACCACAACACCAGGGGGAGCTCCACTAACCACGTTAAACCCAGATTCCGAACTAACAAAGGTCTTAACTCATTCTTTCTATGCCACATCAATGTGGAATGCGCTCCCAACAGGTGTAAAAGAAAGGGCATCTCTATCCTCCTTCAAAACCGCAATAAAAGTTCACCTCCAGGCAGCTACAACCCTAAACTAACACCCTCCCCGGATTGCTAATAATCAAATGTAAACAATCAAATGCGGATACTTTTTCTTATGCCTTCTGATCTCTCTCTCTCTCTATGTCCACTACTTGCTGTCCATATCCTCCCCCTCCTCCCCCTCCACACCCCTGATTGCAAATAATGTAAATACTTCAATGTGATTATCTTGTGTGATGACTGTATTACGATGATAGTATATATCTGATAGTATATATCTGTATCATGAATCAATTTAAGTGGACCCCGACTTAAACAAGTTGAAAAACTTATTGGGGTGTTACCATTTAGTGGTCAATTGTACGGAATATGTACTTCACTGTGCAACCTACTAATAAAAGTCTCAATCAATCAATCAAGCAAAGTATTACGGCGGTCTCTAATCGTTATCCTTGTGGCCTGTAAGGGGCGGGGGTGCTGCTGCAGGTGGCGGTGGTGCTGGTGCGGAGGGTGCTGGGTCGGGCCGAGCAAAGGAGGGAGTGTCAGGGACAGATGGAGACCCTGCAGAGGCTGAGGGACGTCCGATGTGAGGTCCAAGAGGCGGAGGACGACTTCATAGCAGAGGTGAGGTCAACATGATTAGATCGGCTGCTAAGTGCTATATGACTATGCCAGTGTTTTTCAACCACTGTGAGATACAGTCTGGTGTGCCGTGGGAGATGATCTAATTTAACCTATTTGGGTTAAAAATATTTTTTGCAAACCAGTAATTATAGTCTGCAAATGATGTGTTGTTGTTGAGTGTCGTTGCTGTCTAGAACTCGGCAGAGTAACCGTGTAATACTCTTCCATATCAGTAGGTGGCAGCCGGTAGCTAATTGCTTTGTAGATGTCGGAAACAGCGGGAGGCAGTGTGCAGGTAAAAAGGTGTCTAATGCTTAAACCAAAAATAAACAAAAGGTGAGTGCTCCTAAGAAAAGGCATTGAAGCTTAGGGAAGGCTATGCGGAACGAAACTAAAACTGAACTGGCTACTAAGTAAACAAAAACAGAATGCTGGACGACAGCAAAGACTTACTGTGGAGCAAAGACGATGTACATCCGAACATGACATGACAATCAACAATGTCCCCACAAAGAAGGGTAAAAACAACTGAAATATTCTTGATTGCTAAAACAAAGTAGATGCGGGGAATATCACTCAAAGAAGACATGAAACTGCTACAGGAAAATACCAAAAAAGAGAAAAAGCCACCAAAATAGGAGCGCAAGACAAGAACTAAAACACTACACACAGGAAAACAGCAAAAAACTCCAAATAAGTCAGGGAGGGATTTGACAGGTGGTGACAGTACACCTACTTTGAGACAAGAGCTATAGTGGTGCATGCTTGGTTATGCTTTAAAGTCATATCCAACAATTGCGACAACGACTTTTTACTGTCAACTGAGTTTTGTTTTTTAAAAGATTTCTGCTGGTGGTGTGCCTCCGGATTTTTTCAATGCAAAAAATGTGCCTTGACTCAAAAAAAGGTTGAAAAACACTGGGCTATGCAGAACGAAACTAAAACTGAACTGGCTATTAATTAAAGAAAAACAGAATGCTGGACAACAGCAAAGACTTACTGTGGAGCAAAGACGATGTACATCCGAACATGACATGACGATCAACAATGTGTCCACAAAGAAGGATAAAATCAACTGAAATATTCTTGATTGCTAAAACAAAGTAGATGCGGGAAATATCGCTCAAAGGAAGACATGAAACTGCTACAGGAAAATACCAAAAAAAGAGAAAAAGCCCCCAAAATAGGAGCGCAAGACAAGAACTTAAACACTACACACATGCCTTTTCTTAGGGGCACTCACCTTTTGTTTATTTTTGGTTTCAGCATTAGATACCTTTTCACCTGCATGCTGCCTCCCGCTGTCATCTGTATATTGGGATCACGACAAACCATGTTCCGACATCTACAAAGCAATTATCTACCTGCTGCCACCTACTGATATTGAAGAGTATAACATTGTTACGGAGCTTGGTCCGCATTGCCGGCAGTAAGTCGGACACGTTTCCAGTGAGGGTTGGACTCCGCCAAGGCTGCCCTTTGTCACCCATTCTGTTCATAACTTTTATGGACAGAATTTCTAGGCGCAGTCAAGGCGTTGAGGGGATCCTGTTTGGTGGCTGCAGGATTAGGTTTCTGCTTTTTGCAGATGATGTGGTCCTGATGGCCTCATCTGGCCAGGATCTTCAGCTCTCACTGGATCGGTTCGCAGCCGAGTGTGAAGCGACTGGGATGAGAATCAGCACCTCCAAGTCCGAGTCAATGGTTCTCGCCCGGGAAAGGGTGGAGTGCTATCTCTGGGTTGGGGAGGAGACCCTGCCCCAAGTGGAGGAGTTCAAGTACCTCGGAGTCATGTTCACGTGTGAGGGGAGAATGAATCGTGAGATCGACAGGCGGATCGGTGCGGCGTCTTCAGTAATGCGGACGTTGTATCGATCCGTTGTGGTGAAGAAGGAGCTGAGCCGGAAGGCAAAGCTCTCAATTTCCTGGTCGATCTACATTCCCATCCTCACCTATGGTCATGAGCTTTGGGTTACGACCGAAAGGACAAGATCACGGGTACAAGTGGCCGAAATGAGTTTCCTCCGCCGGGTGGCGGGTCTCTCCCTTAGAGATAGGGTGAGAAGTTCTGCCATCCGGGAGGAACTCAAAGTAAAGCCGCTGCTCCTCCACATCGAGAGGAGCCAGATGAGGTGATTCGGGCATCTGCTCAGGATGCCACCCGAACGCCTCCCTAGGGAGGTGTTTAGGGCACGTCCGACCAGTCGGAGGCCACTGGGAAGACCCAGGACACGTTGGGAAGAGTATGTCTCCCGGCTGGCCTGGGAACACCTCGGGATTCCCCGGGAAGAGCTGGACGAAGTGGCTGGTGAGAGGAAAGTCTGGTCTTCCCTGCCTAGGCCTCTGCCCCCGCGACCCGACCTCGGATAAGCGGAAGAAGGTGGATGGATGGATAACATTATTACGCTGCCGAGCTCTAGACAGCACCGACACTCAACAACGGCACATTATTTGCGGAATATAAATACTTGTTTGCAAAAAACATTTTTACCCCAAATAGGTGAAACTAGATAATCTCCCACAGCACACCAGACTGTATCTCACGGCACACATATTTTCATGATTGTGAGAATTGTATTATACCCTTCTTGCTATTAAACAGTGATGACATCTATTTCAGGTGTGTGCTATACCGCTATCAGCCAGCGATCTGGGGAGGCACACAGAAAAGGAGCTGGCAAAGTGGAGAAAAGACAGACCCTCGTCCACCTTGGACCCCAGAGGTCGCTGCCAGGGTTACCGAATGGCCTGGGCTCAACTCAACAGAGAGAGAGAGCCGGAGAACTTGTTCGTGCCCCTCACTCGCTCGGCCTCCAGCCTGCTCCTGTCTACTTCGAGGTGGAAAAAAGGCGGGCACGCCGGGGGGAAGGTTGCCCGGCATCTGTCGATGCAAGCCAAGGATTGGAGGAGCTGCAACGAGTTGAACTTTGAGGAGGATACAGGTGGCAGTGACGCACATAGACCAGGATCTATGGCAGGAATTCAAGTCGTAAGAAGAGTGGAAAAGATGCAAGCTGCCAAAAACTGCGAGTCCCCAACAGTCAGAGAGGACAGGAGCTCATCAAAGGGAGGGGTGGATGAGGATCACAGAACTGAGTCATCAGCAGGGCTCCATAGAGAGACGTCAGGCCACGTACAGGCGCTGACCCAGACCCAGCAACAAATAGCAACTGATCATCCACTTTGCACCGACCGATGTGAGACCAACACCCTTGTTGAATGCATCCATCAGCAAGGAGGCACCAAAAGTGAACAAAAAGAAGCACATAAGGAAACAACGGCCATTGAAGTCTGCAAGGAGACTGTGAGTCCTGCTCAGGAGAGGACAAGCTCCGGTGAGCTTGCGACAAGCTTTTCGGGCGACGCCTGCATCCGCGAGTCGTCCAGCTTAACGCGCCGGCTCTCGAAAGATCTCTTCATCGACCCCGGTCACACCCTGACCGACTCCCCGACCCCGGCCGTTCCTCCCTCCGAAGCAGCTAAACGTAAGCAGCCCAAAAAGAGCAAGCAGAAGGTCGAGAGCGGACTACAAGTCCCAACTATCTTGATCCAGGACTTTAGTGACCAACTCGTGGAGGAAGGGAGGCGGCTGGAGAAGAAGAGGTGGTGGCGGCGGCATCAGCAGGACAGGAAGGATAAGGAGGAGCGGGAGAAGAAGAAGAAGGAGGGAGAGAGGAGGAAACCGCAAACCAGGGGGGAAAGTTTTCAGGTCCAAAGAGAAACAATGACAAGTTATTTAACCTCTGCTGAATCTTACTTTTAACACTTCTTGTCACGTTCGTCATTTCTTGACATGCTTAGGAGGTTCTGTTGGCTTTCTTCAAAGCTCCTCAAACACAAACCAGGAGTGCTCTCAAAGATCACACTGTAGACCAGACCTGGGCAATTTAAGGCCCGGGGGCCACAGCTTTTCAATCTGGCCCGCCGGACATTCCCAAATAATTTGTTTAGATCTTTAAAGATGGAACTAGGGCTGCAACTAACGATGAATTTGATACTCGATTAATCTGTCGATTATTACTTTGATTAATCGATTAATAATCGGATAAAAGAGACAAACTACATTTCTATCCTTTCCAGCATTTTATTTAAAAAAAACAGCATACTGGCACCATACTTATTTTGATTATTGTTTCTCAGCTGTTTGTAAATGTTGCAGTTTATAAATAAAGATTTATTTTAAAAAAATAAAACAATTTTTTTTTAAAAGCCTCCGCGCATGCGTATAACATAGATCCAACGAATCGATGACTAAATTAATCGGCAACTATTTTTATAATCGATTTTAATCGATTAGTTGTTGCAGCCCTAGATGGAACGTGTAGCTGCCATTATGATGTGCAGTCATGTTTTCTAATGACCGTAAGTCTTGAACTATACTAAGTAGAGATGTCCGATAATGGCTTTTTTGCCGATATCCGATATTCCGATATTGTCCAACTCTTAATTACCGATTCCGATATGAACCGATACAGATGTATACGGTCGTGGGATTAACACATTATCATGCCTAATTTTGTTGTGATGCCCCGCTGGATGCATTAAACCAGGGGTCACCAACCTTTTTGAAACCAAGAGCTACTTCTTGGGTACTGATTAATGCGAAGGGCTACCAGTTTGATACACACTTAAATAAATTGCCAGAAATAGCCAAATTGCTCAATTTACCTGTAACTCTATGTTATTGTTAATAATTAATTATATTTACACTTAATTGAACGGTTTAAAAGAGGAGAAAACACGAAAAAAATGACAATTACATTTTGAAACATAGGGGGCGTGGTTATTTACAGCTAGAATTCACCAACTCGAGTATTTCATATATATTTCATATATATATATATATATATGTATGAAATATTTGACTTTCAGTGAATTATATATATATATATATATATATATATATATATATATATATATATATATATATATATATATATATATATATATATATATATATATATATATATATATATATATTTTATTTACATAGAAAAAAAAAAATACTTGAATTTCAGTGTTCCGGTGGCTATCCATTAGATGGCAGTATTGTCCTGTTTAACTTCTCCGTTCATTGGGCAGCCAAGCTGTTTATATTGTGGGAAAGCGGACGTGAGAACAGGCTGTCCCCACTCAGTCTCAGGTCCGCATTGAGCTGGAGGGGGCGTGGCCTCCAGCTCCGGCTGAATACCGGGAGTTTGTCGGGAGAAAATCTCTGCCGGGAGGTTGTCGGGAGAGGCGCTGAATACCGGGATTCTCCCGCTAAAAACGGGAGGGTTGGCAAGTATGCTCAAAACAGCAGCTTGGAATTTGGGACGTGCTCTCCTTGAGAGAGCATGAGGAGGTTGAGGTGGGCGGGATTGGGGGAGTAGCGGGGGGGTGTATATTGTAGCGTCCTGAAAGAGTTAGTGCTGCAAGGGGTTCTGTTGTGTTACGGTGCGGATGTTCTCCCGAAATGTGTTTGTCATTCTTGTTTGGTGTGGGTTCACAGTGTGGCGCATATTTGTAACAGTGTTAAAGTTGTTTATACGGTCACCCTCAGTGTGACCTGTATGGCTGTTGACCAAGTTTGCGTTGCATTCACTTGTGTGTGTGTGAAAAGCTGTGGATATTATGTGACTGGGCCGGCACGCAAAGGCAGTGCCTTTAAGGTTTATTGGCGCTCTGTACTTCGCCCTACGTCCGTTTACACAGCGGCGTTTTAAAAAGTCATACATTTTACTTTTTGAAACCGATACCAATAATTTCCGATATTACATTTTAAAGTATTTATCGTCCGATAATATCGGCAGTCCGATATTATCGGACATCTCTAATACTAAGTATTTCAATGGTTAGAATCTGCGCTTTTGAATTATATACAAGTTACTATGGTCATCTAATTAGTTACTATGGTAATCTAATTAGTTACTACGGTAATGTAAGTCACAGCAGCTCAGACGAGGCACCAAGACGTGTGGGTGGGGAGCGTTTCCACAGAGTGTCCTGAAATACGGGTGTCAGGGAGAAAGTGATATTATATCAGATTGTAGGTGTTTTTTGTTTTTTTTACCCTTCGTGTTCATATTTCGCCGTGTTTGTTGCAGTTTTGTTACGTTTCGCTTGATTGTAAAATATGTGGATGGAGAGGGGTGTGACGTTCATATGTGGTCAATATTCAGGGTTTTATCCTTCATAGTTATTATTGTAAATCCCATATTCTTTATATTCATGTGCATTCTGGGTGTGTCATTCAGTAGAAAATTTTAAATTCCATTCCGTTTCTTAAGGCGGTCTGTCATAACATTTTTAGCATTCAATCCGACATTATTGTGAGTTTTTGTATTAGTGTTCCTAAAAATAGGACCCAAACACACACATATTGTACAGCAGATTGTCACAGTTTATATATGTTTGTGTGTGTGAGTGCGTATATTTATATTTATATATATATAGATATATATACCGGCCCCCAGACACATTTTTTTCTCTAAATGTGGCCTCCGAGTCAAAATAATTGCCCAGGCCTGCTGTAGACCAATGATAATAATAATAAAAAAGGAGATAACTTTTTTTATACACATGCATGGTGTTTGCTATTATTTTCTAAAAAAAAACAAAACAAAAAAAGAAATGCAACGTTGACGACTTATAATAACACATTTTTTTTATCCTCCATCGGTCGGTCTACCTAAGTGTCGTCTTCACTGTCACTGGCCAGAACCTCTTGGCCGCTCATCGGCTGAGTGGTGGTCTGAGAGGATGGGGGAAGCACTGATCCGAAGAGCAGGGAACAGAACTGCAACAGAACGCAAGAATATTAGTCCCGTTTTAATCTGTCATTCTGTGCTTTGCCATCACAAGACAAATAAGGTAACATAAGATAAAAGAAGTTACTTTGTATGCCATTTTGTAAGGTGACTGTCCACAGCAGCTGAAGATAAAATAGACAATGAAAACATAAAGACTACACAGCTAGGGTTGGCCCGATACCAATATTTTGGTACCGGTACCAAAATGTATTTTGATACTTTTCGGTACTTTTCTGAATAAAGGGCACCACAAAAAATGTCATTATTGGCTTTATTTTAACAAATAGTCTCAGGGTACATCAAACATATGTTTATTATTGTAATTTGTGTTTATTATTGTAATTTAGGTAGTCATTATTATTTTTTGAGCAATGACAGTTAAACAAAACTCACAAAAGTGTTAAAAATAAGTCATACATTTTTTTTTTACTTTCAATGCTTCATCAACTTCTGCTCTATATGTCGATTATAAGCTTCTAACATTTTTTGTGTTTTTTTTTTAAATTTAATTTGATTTTTTTGTCAAAGGAAACTTTGTTATTAATACGGCAAACACAAAATATGCAATATTTTCTCCCAAAAATATTTCAAAGTGGAATTTTTGATGTGAAATAATCGGAGCATTAAATAGGTCAATAATTCATAACATCATTCATTATTAATTTTTGAGCAATGACAGTTAAAAAACAAATCCCACTAAAATTATTGGGGATTAAAAAGTGCCCCACTCATAAAACTGTTAAAAATAAGTCACACATTTTTTTTTTTTTACTTTCAATGCTTAAGTCCCTACATCAACTTCTGCTCTATCCGTCGATAATAAGTTTCTAATATTTTTTATGTTTAAAAGGAAACTCTGTCATTGATACGGCAAACACAAAATATGCAATATTTTCTCCAAAAAATATTTCAAAGGGGAATTTTTGATGTGAAATAATCGGAGCCTTGAATAGGTCAATAATACATAACATTGATTTTGATTCATTACTATTTTTATGAAATGACAGCTCGAAAGAAAAAAGAGGCATGATTTTAGAATATTAGAATTTTTTTCCTAAGAAATAAATAAATAAATAAAAAGATTATAGATTTAGATTATAGATATTATCGATTTTTTTTTACCCTTAGTGCTTCACTCAAGTTTGGGACCCAGAAGGGTCTCGGTCATAAAAATATTAAAAACATATCATACAATCATTTTCATAATGTTTTTATTCAATGCTTAAACCTCTCTATCATCTTTAGATCTGTATGTTCATATAAATTCAATTTGTTTATGTTGTATTTTAGTCAAAACCCTGCTTTTTATGGCAAAAACACAAAATATGCAATATTTCCCCCACCAAAAAAATGTCAAGGTGGACTATTTGATGTGAAGTAATTGGAGCCTTAAATAGGTCAATAATTCATAACATCATTGATTTTAATTCATTATTATTTTTGGAGCAATGACAGTTAAAAAACAAATAAAACCCATAAAAGTGTTAAAAATAAGTCCTACATTTTTTTGTTTACTTTCAATGTTTAAGTCCCTACATCAACTTCTGCTCTATCCGTCGATAATAAGTTTCTAATATTTTTTATGTTGTTTTTGTTTAAAAAGGAAACTTTGTTATTGATACGGCAAACACAAAATATGCAATATTTTCTCCAAAAAATATTTAAAAGGGGAATTTTTGATGTGAAATAATCGGAGCCTTGAATAGGTCAATAATACATAACATTGATTTTGATTCATTACTATTTTTATGAAATGACAGCTCGAAAGAAAAAAGAGGCATGATTTTAGAATATTACAATTTTTTTCCTAAAAAATTAATAAATAAATAAAAAGATTATAGATTTAGATTATAGATATTATCGATTTTTTTTAACCCTTAGTGCTTCACTCAAGTTTGAGACCCAGAAGGGTCTCAGTCATAAAAATATAAAAAACATATCATATAATCATTTTCATAATGTTTTTATTCAATGCTTAAACCTCTCGATCATCGTTAGATCTGTATGTTCATATAAATTCAATTTGTTTATGTTGTATGCCCTTTTAGTCAAAACCCTGCTTTTTATGGCAAAAACACAAAATATGCAATATTTCCCCCACCAAAAAAATGTCAAGGTGGACTATTTGATGTGAAGTAATTGGAGCCTTAAATAGGTCAATAATTCATAACATCATTAATTTTAATTCATTATTATTTTTGGAGCAATGACAGTTAAAAAACAAATAAAACCCATAAAAGTGTTAAAAATAAGTCGTACATTTTTTTGTTTACTTTCAATGTTTAAGTCCCTACATCAACTTCTGCTCTATCCGTCGATAATAAGTTTCTAATATTTTTTATGTTGTTTTTGTTTAAAAGGGAAACTTTGTTATTGATACGGCAAACACAAAATATGCAATATTTTCTCCAAAAAATATTTTAAAGGGGAATTTTTTATGTGAAATAATCAGAGCCTTGAATAGGTCAATAATACATAACATTGATTTTGATTCATTACTATTTTTATGAAATGACAGCTCGAAAGAAAAAAAGAGGCATGATTTATAATCTAAAATGAACTTTCACAAATTTAGATGTGAATCAGCAGCAGGATGTTGCCAATATAGCAGCACAAGCTAGTTACTCTCTATGATCACCAAAATTTGACCGTCTGCGTTAGCAATTATAATAGCAATATCACTAACACTTGGTTAGTATTCAGGTCGTGTAAATGCGAGTATTGTTGGCGGTTTTTGGATGGGTTAAACCCTAACCCTAACCTTAACCCTAACCCAAACCCTAACCCTGGCAAAATAGAGGAGCTCCCATTGACTGTCAGCTGACTGACTTAACGTTTATTTACAATTTAGAATGCATAACAAAAAGAAAAACCTACAGGTTCTTGTCTCACATAAAGATTGTGAATGATGGGCAAAATTCCCCAAAAATTGTAAATTTATTAAAACCACTTCTGGTGTTCCAGAAAATAAGTTAAAAAAAAAAAAAGACAAACCTTCTTATTTGGTGGTGCATCTTCTTCTGCCGTTTCCTCCTCCTCTGGACCGTGCAGTCTTGACCTCTGATTGGCTACATTGTGCCGTTTAGAAACGGTAGGGTCAGTTTCAGCAGGACCCGGTGCAATGCTGGTATCCATGGCGATGAGGTAGGCGTCCATGTCGTCGTTCATGAAGTCGTCAGGAGGAGGAAGCGGCGGGGGGGAGCTCCCTCTGGAGTGGAGTTGAAAAAAATGATATGAGTTTGCTGCCTGAGTTGTTTGGAGTGGAACAGTTGTAAGGTCGGAGGTCACTAATGTTAGATTTTAAAAATGGCATTAGGGTAGAGGTCAAATGTTCTTTTAAATGTAATTATTTTTGACGCGCAATTCACACATAATAATAATAATAATAAGATTTTATTTGTAAAAAGCACTTTACATTGAGCAAACAACCTCAAAATGCTACAGTGTATTAACAAAATAAAATTAAAAGCTAATAAAAATAAATAAAAATAAAAACTAGAAGAGCCTAATAGCTAGAACTAGTATGCATATATCTAAAAAAAAGGCTTTTTTTTAAAAAAAAAGAAGGGTTTTTAAGCCCTTTTTAAAAGCATCCACAGTCTGTGGTGCCCTCAGGTGGTCAGGGAGAGCCCGGTCTCCCATTGTTCGTAGCTTTGTCCTCGGAGGTTGGAGGAGGTTACATGCCATGTATGACCAAGCACGGAGTGGCTAACCGGGAAGATCTGGACCAGGGGTGGCCACACCTTTTCTGCGGGCGAGCTACTTTTCAATTTCAAGTGGAGGGGATCTACCTCATTCATATATATCATTTATATGATTTATTTATGAAAGAGAGGTTAACAAGTTAAATGTGTTTAATGATAATACAAGCATGTTTCTTTCATGAAGACAAGAATATAAGACAAAATAGACAATGAAAACACAAAGACTACACACAACTAGGGTTGTCCCGATACCAATATTTTGGTACCGGTGCCAAAATGTATTTTGATACTTTTTTAAATAAAAGGGACCACAAAAAATGTCATTATTGGCTTAATTTTAACAAAAAAATCTCAGGGTACATGAAACATATGTTTATTATTGTAATTTAGTCCTTAAATAAAATAGTGAACATACTAGACAACTTGTCTTTTAGTAGTAAGTAAACAAACAAAGACTCCTAATTAGTCTTCTGACGTATGCAGTAACATATTGTGTCATTTATACACCTATTATTTTGTCAAAATTATAAAGGACAACCTGTAAAAATGTATTATTAATTTACTTGTTCATTTACTGTTAATATCTGCTTATTTTCTGTTTTAACATGTTCTATCTACACTTCTGTTCAAATGTAATAATCACTTATTCTTCTCTTCTTTGACACTTTACATTAGTTTTGGATGATACCACACATTTAGGTATGGATCCGATACCAAGTAGTTACAGGATCATACATTGGTCATATTCAAAGTCCTCATGTGTCCAGGGACATCTTTACTGACTTTATAAACATAATATGAATTTTTTAAAAAGGCAAAAAGATTTTGTGATGCTAAAAAAATATTGATGTAATCATAGTAGTATGGACTAGATACGCTCCTGTACTTGGTATCATTACAGTGGATGTCAGGTGTAGATCCACCCATGGCATTTGTTTACATTGTGATGCCGGTGAGCTATTGTATCCTCCTACGGTGTGTAGTGAAGCATGTTTAGCTATTCCTCGTCCTCCAGTGATAATGGTACTTGTAAGAAATGTACTTTATTTGTCGCCATGGAGGCGAGGATTAGTGATTTAGAAGTAGCTAAAACACTGCGGATGGATGTTTGCTGCTAGCTAGCTAGCCATGTCTTAAAGCACCTCTTCCTGAGGGTGTTCCAGTGTTATAACTTCACCTTTATCTTTACTTTTTACACCAAAATGCGTCCATTCTCCCTTTTCTGTCTACACAGTGTCTGCTTGTAAGTACTCTGCGTGTGCGCGCTGCCGAACATGCTACTCTACTCGTCGAACCAGCACGACGCGTCGTCATGCCCGTTTAAAAAAAATACAAATAAAATAAAAATAAATTGGGAACCCATCCATCCATCCATTTTCTACCGCTTGTCCCTTCCGGGGTGGCAGGGGGTGCCGGAGCCTATCTCAGCTGCATTGGGGCGGTAGGCGGGGTGCACCATGAATTGATTAACATGGACCCCGACTTAAACAAGTTGAAAAACTTATTGGGGTGTTACCATTTAGTGGTCAATTGTACGGAATATGTACTGTACTGTGCAATCTACTAATAAAAGTCTCAATCAATCAATAAATCAATCACACTGGACAAGTCAACACCTCATCGCAGGGCCAACACAGACAGACAAAACCGGTACTTTTCAAACAGAGTATAGTACCGTTTTTGATTCATTAGCACCGCGATACAGTGTTTCCCATAAACTGCCAAGATACCTGTGGCGGTGGGGGCGTGGCTATGGGCGTGGTCACCATGACATCATCGAGTAATTTGCATAATTTACTACAATGATATGATTTTCTCTAAAAAGGCTCAAAAAATGTATACTTAATAATTAATAACAGTTTTGTTTTAAACGCCCATCCATCCATTTTACAATATAATTACAACACTTTATGTACATATTTATATACAGATTTGAACAATAAGTTATTCACTGAAATATATTTATTAATTGTGGTTCTTACAAAAAATATATCTTATAAAATATAAAAGCTACAATGTCTCTTAAAGCTCTGCCCCTTTAATTAGTGCATACTAAATAATTTAACTTTAGCCTGCTACTACTACCATATTATTTACCAGCAACATAAAGTGAAACAGAGGCAGAGGTGTCCTGCCACAGTCAGTAACAAATAAACAGAAAACAGTAGTGGTCAAATACAAATAAGGCAACAAGAGAAGTATCCTACACTTCTCTTTTGTAAAGTAAATCTCAACAGCCTATATGGGCATCTACATCAACTATATGATTTGCCTGAGAAGCTGGACAGGACAAAAAAATAAATAAAATAACCTTTTTTTTTTTTTTTTTTTTTTTTTTTTTTGTATTTGTATTTGTGGCGGACGTAATTCTTTCGTGGCGGGCCGCCACAAATAAATGAATGTGTGGGAAACACTGCGATACTATATTAGTACCGGTATACCGTACAACCCTAGTTGAGACTATGCGATATTTTTGTACGCTACCTTTGTGTGGTGTTTCTCGTGTCGTCTGAAAGTGTGGCCAGCACAAAGTTGCCCTCCAGGACGCTGTCCGTCACTGAGAGCACGAGAGGGCTGAAAGAACCACAAACAAATGTCAATAAAAGGCAGCGAGGTGCATTCTCTCCACGTGAATGCGCATACCTGCCCGGCTCATTAAAGTACATAGAAATAGGGAGACCTGTCGACTCTGCAAAAAGTAACAGACCCTGCAGGAGACATAATGTAAATCAATCAATCAATCAATTCCTTTTATTGTCGTTGTCATAATAACACTTAAGTCATACATGTCAACGAGATTTTGTTTGGGCTTCGTCTAGCGGCATAGAAACTGCATTGATGTGCAGGTTGACAATAGTTGACATTTTAGCATTGTCAAGAAGATGGCGAATAGAGGGGCGTGGGGGTGGGAACAGTCAGATGTCTGATGGGTGTTACGGTGATGTTGCAGCAATGCAATGTCCAGAGCACAATTATTAAAGGCCTACTGAAATGATTTTTTTTTATTTAAACGGGAATAGCAGATCCATTCTATGTGTCATACTTGATCATTTGGCGATATTGCCATATGTTTGCTGAAAGGATTTAGTAGAGAAAATCGACGATAAAGTTGGCAACTTTTGGTCTCTGATAAAAAATAGCCTTGCTCCTACCGGAAGTAGCGTGACGTTGTCAGTTGTTCACTTCCTCATATTTTCCTATTGTTTTCAACGCAGCTAGAGCTATTCGGACCAAGAAAGCGACGATCACCCCATTAATTTGAGCGAGGATGAAAGATTTGTGGATGAGGAACGTTAGAGTGACGGACTAGAATGCAGTGAAATACATATATTTTTTCGCTCTGACCATAACTTAGGTACAAGCTGGCTCATTGGATTCCACACTCTCTCCTTTTTCTATTGTGGATCACGGATTTGTATGTTAAACCACCTCGGATACTATATCCTCTTGAAAATGAGAGTCGAGAACGCGAAATGGACATTCACAGTGACTTTTATCTCCACAACAATACATCGACGAAGCTCTTTAGCTACTGAGCTAACGTGATAGCATCTGTCTCAAATGCAGATAGAAACAAAATAAATAAACCCCTGACTGGAAGGATAGACAGAAGATCAACAATACTATTAAACCATGTACATGTAACTACACGGTTAATAATTCTCAGCCTGGCAAAGCTTAACAATGCTGTTGCTAACGACGCTAAGGCTTACTTAGCAACTTAGCAACCGGACCTCACAGAGCTATGATAAAAACATTAGCGCTCCACCTACGCCAGCCCGCCCTCATCTGCTCATCAACACCCGTGCTCACCTGCGTTCCAGCAATCGACGGCGCGACGAAGGACTTCACCCCAACACAGATGCGAAGGCGGCTAGCATCGGCTGGCGCGTCTGCTATCCAAGTAAGTCCTCCTTGTTGTGTTGCTACAGCCAGCCGCTAATACACCGATCCCACCTACAACTTTCTTCTTTGCAATCTCCATTGTTCATTAAACAAATTGCAAAAGATTCACCAACACAGATGTCCAGAATACTGTGGAATTATGAAATGAAAACAGAGCTTTTTGTATTGGCTTCAATGGGCTACCGATACTCCTGTTTCACTGGCTACGTCACACGCATACGTCATCATCCAAAGGCGTTTTCAACCGGAAGTTTAGCAGGAAATTTAAAATTGCACTTTATAAGTTAACCCGGCCGTATTGGCATGTGTTGCAATGTTAAGATTTCATCATTGATATATAAACTATCGGACTGCGTGGTCGGTAGCAGTGGCTTTCAGTAGGCCTTTAAGGTGGTGAAGAGTGAGGTAATAAGATGGTCGGTGGCAGTAAAGGGGCAGGCTGTTCTTTTAGCAGTCTCACAGCCTGGGGATACAGACTGTGAGACATTCTGGTGGTCCTGGCGCGAATCCATCTATACCTCCTTCCAGAGGGTAGCAGGTTGAAGAGGCCATGTGCTGGGTGGTATCTGTCCTTCAGGATGTCATGTACTCGCTTTAAGCAGCGAGCTTTGTACATGGCACTCATCTCTGGGAGTATTGTCCTTGTCATTTTCCCCGCCGCTTTAAGCACTCGCTGGAGGGCCTGTCGGTTCGCTTTAGTGCAGCTAGCAAACCGCACTAAGAAGCCGTAAGTTAGGACACTGCTGATGGCACAATTGTAAAAGTTAACCATTAATTTCTGCGGAATGTTTGCGCATTTTAGTTTCCTTAGAAAGAAAAGACGTCGTTGGGCCTTTCCGACTGTAGAAGCAGTGTTAATGTCCCAGCATAGATCTTCTGTTATGTTCAACCCTAAAAATTTGAATTGTTTGACCCTTTCTACGAGATTGTTATTAATTAAAAGTGGAGGGTGTTTTTTCTGCCCTTTTCTGCGGAAGTCTACAGCATACTTGCCAACCTTGAGACCTCCGATACCGGGGGGTGACGTGGGGGGCGTGGTTAAGAGGGAAATATATTTAAGCTAGAATTCACCAACTCAAGTATTTCATATATACACTACCGTTCAAAAGTTTGGGGTCACCCAAACAATTTTGTGGAATAGCCTTCATTTCTAAGAACAAGAATAGACTGTCGAGTTTCAGATGAAAGTTCTCTTTTTCTGGCCATTTTGAGCGTTTAATTGACCCCACAAATGTGATGCTCCAGAAACTCAATCTGCTCAAAGGAAGGTCAGTTTTGTAGCTTCTGTAACGAGCTAAACTGTTTTCAGATGTGTGAACATGATTGCACAAGGGTTTTCTAATCATCAATTAGCCTTCTGAGCCAATGAGCAAACACATTGTACTATTAGAACACTGGAGTGATAGTTGCTAGAAATGGGCCTCTATACACCTATGTAGATATTGCACCAAAAACCAGACATTTGCAGCTAGAATAGTCATTTACCACATTAGCAATGTATAGAGTGTATTTCTTTAAAGTTAAGACTAGTTTAAAGTTATCTTCATTGAAAAGTACAGTGCTTTTCCTTCAAAAATAAGGACATTTCAATGTGACCCCAAACTTTTGAACGGTAGTATATATATATATATATATATATATATATATATATGAAATACTTGACTTTCAGTGAATTCTAGCTATATATATATTTATTTTATTATACATATAAATAAAAGAAATACTTGAATTTCAGTGTTCTGGAGGCTATCCAGTAGATGGCAGTATTGTCCTGTTTAAGAGTGTCACAACATTGCTGTTTACGGCAGACGAACTGCTTTACGGTAGACTAAACGTGACTGCTGTTGTTGTGTGTTGTTACTGCGCTGGGAGGACGTTAATGAAACTGCCTAACAATAAACCCACATAAGAAACCAAGAACTCACCCTCGATCATTCTACAGTTATGACGTCATTGGGCAGGCACGCTGTTTATATTGTGGGAAAGCGGCAACACCATGAAGCCAGCTGTTGCACCTCTGCACTGTATGCTGTCTCATCGTTGTTACTGATGAGCCCAAGCACCGTGATGTCGTCGGCATATTTGACAGTGAGATTGGCTGTTGAAGAGGCTATGCAGTCATGTGTGAAGAGGGTGAAGAGCATAGGGCTTAGCACACTACCCTGTGGGGCACCGGTGTTGATGGTGAGCGTGGCGGAAATGTGCTCGCCTATTTTCACGTACTGTGTGCGGTTCGTTAAAAAGTCCAAACTCCAGTCGCAGAGGAAGGTGTTCAAACCAAGGTTGTGAAATAAACTTGCTGATCTGCGGTCTCCTCCTTAGAAATGTGTTTATTTCTCACCCGTGACTCCTTCAGACAGAAAGTGATGCTGTTGTGAGTTTGGACGGCAAAATGGTCAAACTCATCAGAGGCCAGACACAGCTCCGTCAGCATGGCCTTGGACTGCTCTGAAAAACGGAAAAAAACCTACACTTTAACAACAAACGATTAGCAAAATAGCTTCAAAAAAACGACGACTTCTTAGTCACCTTCATCCACATGGTTCCTAAACCACATTCTTTCATCACTGACTGAAAGAGTCACTTCCTCCAGGGAAGGAGGGAAATGCACAACTGTGTCAACAAGCAGCCTGAAGACAATCAAAGACAGAGAAGACAAAGACACTTTGTCATGTTGGTGTTATTTTTGTCCCACGTTTCCATGCTCCACGTAAAGCCCAACCCAGTACGTGCTCCGTGTTTTGTTTACACAAAAGTACATACTTAGGATTGGCTCGAAACGTGTTGGCACTGTTGTCCTTATCAAACACCGCCTGCAAGCTCTCACTGTCCTGGAAAGACAGGTTGTGCGTCTTCAAGAGACCTGCAGACAACAAAACGGTAAAATAAACAGAGGATGTGTTGCTGTTCTTCTAGATAAGTGTTTTTCAACCACTGTACTGTGAGATACAGTCGGGTGTGCCGTGGGAGATGATCTAATTTCACCTATTTGGGTTAAAAATATTTTTTGCAAACCAGTAATTATAGTCTGCAAATTAATGTGTTGTTGTTGAGCTCGGCAGAGTAACCGTGTAATACTCTTCCATATCAGTAGGTGGCAGCAAGTAGCTAATTGCTTTGTAGATGTCGGAAACAGCGGGAGGCAGCGTGCAGGTAAAAAGGTATTTAGTGCTTAAAAAAAAAAATAAACAAAAGGTGAGTGCCCCTAAGAAAAGGCATTGAAGCTTAGGGAAGGCTATGCAGAACAAAATTAAAACTGAACTGGCTACAAAGTAAACAAAAACAGAATGCTGGACGACAGCAAAAACTTACTGTGGAGCAAAGATGGCGTCCACAATGTACATCCGAACATGACATGACCATCAACAATGTCCCCACGAAGAAGGATAAAAACAACTGAAATATACTTGATTGCTAAAACAAAGTAGATGCTCAAAGGAAGACATGAAACTGCTACAGGAAAATACCAAAAAAAGAGAAAAAGCCACCAAAATAGGAGCGTAAGACAAGAACTAAAACACTACACACAGGAAAACAGCAAAAAAGTCAAAATAAGTCAGGGTGTGATGTGACAGGTGGTGACAGTACACCTACTTTGAGACAAGAGCTATAGTGATGCATGCTTGGTTATGGTTTAAAGTCATATCCAACAATTGCGACAACGACTTTTTACTGTCAACTGAGTTTCGTTTTTAATGATTTCTGCTGGTGGTGTGCCTCTGGATTTTTTCAACGCAAAAAATGTGCCTTGGTTAAAAAAAGGTTGAAAAACACTGTTTTAGATAACGACTTACGACTTCCAGGTAGGGTTGTACGGTATACCGGTACTGGTATAGTATTGCGGTACAAATGAATCAAAAACGGTACGAGACTCTGTTTGAAAAGTACCGGTTCCCCGGCATGATGGCGCGTCGTCATGTGGTGACATTGCTCGTTTTGCGAGCAGAGGAGCATGTTCGGCAGCACACACACACAGAGTACTTACAAGCAGACACAGTGTGTGGACAGAAAAGGGAGAATGGACGCATTTTGGTGTAAAAAGTAAAGATAAAGGTGAAGTTATAACACTGAAACACCCTCAGGAAGAGCTGCTTTAAGACATGGCTAGCTAGCTAGCGGCTAATGTCCATCCACAGTGTTTTAGCTACTTCTAAATCACTAATCCTCGCCTCCATGGCGACAAATAAAGTATGTTTCTTACAAAAGAAAGTTGCTTCACTACACAACGTAGCTCACCGGCCTCACAATGTAAACAAACGCCATGGGTGGATCTACACCTGACATCCACTGTAATGATACCAAGGACAGGAGCATATCTAGTCGATACTACCATGGTTACATCAATATTTTTCATCGTCACACAATCTTTTTTTAATATTTTAAGGCTTAGTGGCCACATGCATGGACAGCACCTTTTAGCTCTTATGTCCAAAATTGTGTACACTACTGAATTGGGGTCTTATGGCCACTTATGTGGACACTTATACTGCCATCTGGTGGTGTCAGAAGAGTATAACATACAATGGAATTTGGGGAAAAAAAGTGTAAAAATAAGAATTAGCTTGTCACTAAACATGAAGTACACGTTTGTGTACTTATGGACTAAGTACATCATATGAAAGTATTATTCTTAGTTTTTATTCTAATTAAGGTCCAATAAGCCCAAATAGCAAAGAGAAATTAAAAAAAGCAAGTAAACAAACAGCTTGGGCCTTAAGAGGTTAAGTTTATAAAGTCAGTAAATACGACCCTGGACACATGAGGACTTTGAATATGACCAATGTACGATCCTGTAACTACTTGGTATCGGACCGATACCTACATTTGTGGTATCATCCAAAACTAATGTAAAGTATCAAAGAAGAGAAGAAGAAGTGATTATTACATCTTAACAGAAGTGTAGATAGAACATGTTGAAACGGGAAAAAAAGCAGCTATTAACAGTAAATGAACAAGTGGATTAATAATCAATTTTAACAGTTTGTCCCTCATAATTTTGACAAAATAGAATGAGGAATTACACAATGTGTTTACCGCATACGTCTGCTTCCTTACTACTAAAAGACAAGTTGTCTAGAATGTTCACCGAAAAGTATCGAAATACATTTTGGTACCGGTACTAAAACATTGGTATCGGGACAACCCTACTTCCAGGTAACGTTAGCAGCAGTGAAGTGGCGCCGCCATACCGTGTTTGCAATGCAGCGTGAAGGTAAGTCGATCCTTTCGCTTGTCCAGCTCGATGTGACACTTTTCTACCGTCTTCTCCAGAGACGCCAGAGACCTGAAGACTGCCGCCACACTCTGGATATTGACATCAGAAAAACACACGTAAGTGATAAGGAAAATAGCTCAATTAATGTTGACTACAGTTTAGGACGAGCATAATTAGTGATTAGTTGTGTTATTAATGACATTAATTGTGTGAAACTAATTAAAACTGCCAAAAGAAATGGCTTACTTCTAGATAAAAAATCACAGGTTACTTCTAGACCGCCACCCCAGATTACACCTCACTCCTAACCACTTCTCCAAAGTGGGCTGGCTCAGGGTGGAGGACAGAGTCCAACAACTTGCACTGAGCCTAGTCTATAAAATCCGCTACACCTCCCTGATACCGAAGTACATGTCAAACTACTTCCAGAACGTAAATGACCGCCATAACCACAACACCAGGGGGAGCTCCACAGACCATGTCAAACCCAGATTCCGATCTAACAAAGGTCTTAAAGGCCTACTGAAAGCCACTACTACCGACCATGCAGTCTGATAGTTTATATATCAATGATGAAATCTTAACATTGCAACACATTCCAATACGGCCGGGTTAACTTATAAAGTGCGATTTTAAATTTCCCGCGAAACTTCCGGTTGAAAACGTCTCGGTATGATGACGTTTGCGCGTGACGTCACAGAGTGAACGGAAGTATTCGGACCCCATTGGATCCAATACAAAAAGCTCTGTTTTCACCACATAATTCCACAGTATTCTGGACATCTGTGTTGGTGAATCTTTTGCAATTTGTTTAATGAACAATGAAGACTGCAAAGAAGAAAGCTGTAGGTGGGATCGGTGTATTAGAGGCGGACTACAGCAACACAACCAGGAGGACTTTGAGATGGATAGCAGATGCGCTAGCCGCCGACCTCACCTTGAATTCCTCCGTCTCCGGGCCGCCGACCGCATCTATGATCGGGTGAAGTCCTTCGTCGCGCCGTCGATCGCTGGAACGCAGGTGAGCACGGGTGTTGATGAGCAGATGAGGGCTGGCTGGCGTAGGTGGATAGCTAATGTTTTTAGCATAGCTCTGTGAGGTCCCGTTGCTAAGTTAGCTTCAATGGCATCGTTAGCAACAGCATTGTTAAGCTCCGCCAGGCTGGAAAACATTAACCGTGTAGTTACAGGTCCATGGTTTAATAGTATTGTTGATTTTCTGTCTATCCTTCCAGTCAGGGGTTTATTTCTTTTGTTTCTATCTGCAGTTAAGCCCGATGCTATCACGTTAGCTCCGTAGCTAAAGTGCTTCGCCGATGTATTGTCGTGGAGATAAAAGTCACTGTGAATGTCCATTTCGCGTTCTCGACTCTCATTTTCAAGAGGATATAGTATCCGAGGTGGTTTAAAATACAAATCCGTGATCCACAATAGAAAAAGGAGAGAGTGTGGAATCCAATGAGCCAGCTTGTACCTAAGTTACGGTCAGAGCGAAAAAAGATGCGTCCTGCACTGCACTCTAGTCCTTCACTCTCAAGTTCGTCATCACGAATCTTTCATTCTCGCTCAAATTAATGGGTTAATCGTCGCTTTCTCGGTCCGAATCGCTCTAGCTGCTGGTGTAAACAACGGGGAAATGTGAGGAGCCTTTCAACCTGTGACGTCACGCTACTTCCGGTACAGGCAAGGCTTTTTTTATCAGCGACCAAAAGTTGCAAACTTTATCGTCGATGTTCTCTACTAAATCCTTTCAGCAAAAATATGGCAATATCGCGAAATGATCAAGTATGACACATAGAATGGATCTGCTATCCCCGTTTAAGTAAAAAAAATTAATTTCAGTAGGCCTTTAAACAAGTTGAAAGACTTATTCGGGTGTTACCATTTAGTGGTCAATTGTACTGTGCAATCTACTAATGAACGTTTCTATCAACAATCAATCCCACTCATGTCTTTAAAGGGAACCTGTTCTGACCTACAGTCTGCCAACAGTCCTGGTGCAGCAGAGAGGTAGAAGGCCAACCGACAGCATGTCCTAGAATGCTCACATAAGTACGTCTGTCAATCTGTCAATCAAATGGCCCGTGTTGAAATCAAACTGCAAAACGCAGCGTTCAGAGGCATCCCAAAACGCTTGCAAACTCACGCCCGAATGTATGATCTGTACGATTTGGCATTGTTTAACACCAGTATCCAACATTGTAACAACAACATCTAATCAGATCAGTGAAGAGACAAATCATTCGGGGCGCTCTAAAAAGTCAATTCACATCGAAATTCCAATTTGTATTTATTCTGTTTCTGAATCGATTCATAATTTCCGAGAATCGATGGATAAAAATACAGCTGGGATAGGCTCCAGCCATCCCACGATCCCGAGAGGGCCAAACGATAGAAAAACGATTGATGGATATTTTTTGAATAAAAAAAAATTTTATGGAATAAAAACATTATTGACATTATTATTATTTTTATAGAGGGTAGTTTATATACATTTTTAGTATTCCATTTTTTTTAACATTTGTATTAAAGGCCTACTGAAATGAAATGTTTTAATTTAAACGGGGATAGCAGATCCATTCTACGTGTCATACTTGATCATTTGGCGATATTGCCATATTTTTGCTGAAAGGATTTAGTAGAGAACAACGACGATAAAGTTCGCAACTTTTGGTATCTGATAAAAAAAAGCCTTGCCCCTACTGGAAGTAGCGTGACGTAGTCAGTTGAAAGGCTCCTCGCATGTTCCTATTGTTGTCAATGCAGCTAGAGCGATTCGGACCGAGAAAGCGACGATTACCCCGTTAATTTGAGCGAGGATGAAAGATTTGTGGATGAGGAACGTTAGAGTGACGGACTAGAATGCAGTGCAAGACATATCTTTTTTCGCTCTGACCTTAACTTAGGTACAAGCTGGCTCATTGGATTCCACACTTTGTCCTTTTTGTATTGTGGATCACGGATTTGTATTTTAAACCACCTCGGATACTATATCCTCTTGAAAATGAGAGTCGAGAACGCAAAATGGACATTCACAGTGACTTTTATCTCCACGACAATACATCGACGAAACACTTTAGCTACGGAGCTAACGTGATAGCATCGTGCTTAACTGCATATAGAAACAAAATAAATAAACCCCTGACTGGAAGGATAGACAGAAAATCAACAATACTATTAAACCATGGACATGTAAATACACGGTTAATGCTTTCCAGCCTGGCGAAGGTTAACAATGCTGTTGCTAACGACGCCATTGAAGCTAACTTAGCAACCGGACCACTATGCTAAAAACATTAGCTCTCCACCTACGCCAGCCAGCCCTCATCTGCTCATCAACACCCGTGCTCACCTGCGTTCCAGCGATCGACGGAAGGACGAAGGACTTCACCCGATCACAGATGCGGTCGGCGAGACGGAGGAAGTTAAGGTGAGTTCGGCGGCTAGCGCGTCTGCTATCCATCTCTGTCCTCCTGGCTGTGTTGCTGTAGTCCGCCGCTAATACACCGATCCCACCTACAACTTTCTTCTTTGCAGTCTCCATTGTTCATTAAACAAATTGCAAAAGATTCACCAACACAGATGTCCAGAATACGGTGGAATTTTGAAATGAAAACAGAGCTTTTCTGTATTGTATTCAATGGGGTACCAATACTTCTATCAACCGTTTACGTCACGCGCATACATCTAGACGTTTTCAACCGGAAGTGTGGCGGGAAATTTAAAATTGCACTTCATAAGTTAACCCGGCCGTATTGGCATGTGTTGCAATGTTAAGATTTCATCATTGATATATAAACTATCAGACTGCGTGGTCGCTAGTAGTGGCTTTCAGTAGGCCTTTAAATAAGTATTGTATTTGAATGTTTCGCAATTGCTTTACACATTTCTATCCTAATTGTTGTAAAGCTGGGATTGGGCTTGAGTTGTTCTATTTCATTTTATTACATTGATTAACATCCTGTGATTTTTGTAAATATATACTTTAATATACACTAAATTTTTGTATATATACTTGTTCATTTACTGTTAAAATCGGCTTACGTTCTCTTTTAACATGTTCTATCTACACTTCTGTTGAAATGTAATAATCACTTAGTCTTCTCTTCTTTGATACTTTACATTAGTTTTAGATGATACCACACACGTAGGTATCGATCCGATACCAAGTAGTTACAGGACCATACAATGGTCATAATTTAAGTCTGTATTTAAGTTTGTAATAAATAAGTATTGTATTTGAATGTTTCGCAATTGCTTTACAAATTTCTATCCTAAGTATTGTATAGCTGGGATTTGGTTAGAGTTGTTCTATTCTATTTAATTATATTGTTTAAAATTCTGTGATTTTTGTAAATATATATTTTTAAAGATGTCTTTTAGGCTGGCGTACAAATTGTATGACAGCAGCTGACAACAGCTATTGTAACCTGTAACTTTTTCGGTTTTATGATATTTTATATACCAAATAATATATTAAGAGAATGGATTATGAATCTAAATGTAAGGGGGCCCCGAAGATTCCCACCTCTAAAAATCATCATAGGTCCCTTATAGTTATGACTAAGGCAGGAAAACATCTGATATCAAGGTGAAAAACATATTGTTTTTCTTTGTTACTAAAACGGCCTTCTTTCATCTCCGTAATATCGCTAAAATTCGTCCCATTTTGTCCACAAGCGATGCTGAGATCATTATCCATGCGTCCGTTACATCTCGTCTCGATTACTGTAACGTTTTATTTTCGGGCCTCCCTATATCTAGCATTAAAAGATTACAGATGGTACAAAATGCGGCTGCTAGACTTTCGACAAAAACAAGAAAGTTTGATCATATTACGCCTATACTGGCTCACTTGCACTGGCTTCCTGTGCACCTAAGATGCGACTTTAAGGTTTTACTACTTACGTATAAAATACTACACGGTCAAGCTCCTGCCTATCTTGCCCATTGTATTGTACCATATGTCCCGGCAAGAAATCTGCGTTCAAAGAACTCCGGCTTATTAGTGATTCCCAGAGCCCAAAAAAAGTCTGCGGGCTATAGAGCGTTTTCTATTCGGGCTCCAATACTATGGAATGCCCTCCCGGTAAAAGTTAGAGATGCTACCTCAGTAGAAGCATTTAAGTCTCATCTTAAAACTCATTTGTATACTCTAGCCTTTAAATAGACTCCCTGTTTAGACCAGTTGATCTGCCGTTTCTTTTCTTTTCTACTCTGCTCCAAACGCGGGGTGGACCGCTAGCCTGTCCATCAGATGGGGACATCTCTACGCTGCTGACTCGTCTCCACTCGGGATGGTTCCTGCTGGCCCCACTATGGACTGGACTCTCGCTGATGTGTTGGACTTTCACAATATTATGTCAGACCCACTCGACATCCATTGCTTTCGGTCTCCCCTAGAGGGGGGGGGGTTACCCACATATGCGGTCCTCTCCAAGGTTTCTCATAGTCATTCACATTGACGTCCCACTGGGGTGAGTTTTCCTTACCCGTATGTGGGCTCTGTACCGAGGATGTCGTTGTGGCTTGTACAGCCCTTTGAGACACTTGTGATTTAGGGCTATATAAATAAACATTGATTGATTGATTGATTAATCTAAAATAATGAAAAATGTTAAACAAATCAATTGAAATTAAATATCTAAAGCAGATATTAGAAAGATATGTTTTCTTTAATAGCCTTATAAATTGATAGTATATCTAATAGTGATGTAACCGTATCAAAATGTCACAATACGATATTGTCACGGTATTAAGGCCCCGGTACGATGTCATCGTGTTATTGTCCAAAAAAAATGGCTTGGTAGAAATGCCATAGTTTGTGAAATGAAGTGGCAGACATGTTTGTACGTGAAAATGGTTGCCCCGGGAGATTTTCGGGAGGGGCAGTGAAATTCGGGACTCTCCCGGGAAAATCGGGAGGGTTGGCAAAGTATGGTACCGGTATACCGTACAACCCTGATTCAAACCCACCTTTATTGCCATTTTGCAGCGGAAGACATCCCCGCCGGGTGTGGTGTATCTGCAGAAAAACGGACACCTGGCGTGAGATTCCCCCAAATGTCCAGTAGCAAATGACGCAGCTGATGCTCACTGACTCACTCTCTCTCTCACACACACAACAGTCTGCACCTGCTGAAGAAGAGCGGCGTGAACAGGAAGCAGGCGTAAGCCGACCGAGATGAGTTGACAGACCGCAGGGCAAGCTGCAAGGAAGAAGCACACACTTGATAACAAGTCCTCCCTTTGCATGGTGTCCATCGACAAGCTTTTTACCCCCTTGTCCTCGGGCTCCACGTACAGCTCATCGCCGACCCTGGACAGCGAGTGGATGGCTTTGGCGAACACTGTACATGCACACGGAGAATACAACAATTAGAACTTTGGTGCTCCAATGATTATTCACTGTACATGCACACAGAGAATAGAACAGACCTCGGCAAATTAAGGCCCGGTGGCCACACGCGGCCCGTTAAGCTTTTCAATCTGGCCCGCCGGACATTCCCAAATCATTTTTTTTTAGTCATTTGTCACCGTGGGGTGCAGCGTGCTGCGGTTAGTTCCCGGGACGCAAAACTGACGGCTCCGGACAAAAGCGTGCAGGTGAGAGATGATTTATTTCTCATAAATCATACACATTACAACAGACAGGAACGAAACAAAAGGAAAGCGTGCCGTTCGCACGAGAAGCTAAAGCAAAAACTTACTTAGCACAGGAATACTAGAAGCTAAGGTAACTTTAGCACAGGAATCGTGCGCTGGAAAACCAGAATGCCAACGTAACATGTTGCAAATGCAAACAATGAAGCCACGACGAGTGACCGGAAAAGGCGGGCTTAAATAGAGTCTCTGATGAGCAACAGGTGCGCGTACAAGGCAGGTGAAAATCATAAATAACCATGGTGACTAAAACAAACCCCCGAAGTGCACAAAACAACTAAGGAAGTCCAAAACTACCAGAATATAGCTAAACAAAACATGATCCGACCACATCATAATACATCACAGTTTCATATCATTTCACTTTACAGGAGTAGGAAGAAGTAAAGCTTATTTAATCCTACCACTTTCCCACTTCATACAAATATATACATCATTTACTGACCTTTTTATAATAAAATATCTATGAATTAGTATATACAACAGTTTTGTAACATGTAATTAATTAATTCAGTCATTATTAATATACTGAGATGAAGAATATCTTATTTTCAATAAGGTTAAAAGTATTTCTCATAATTCTTCTTCTTTGTACTTTGTAAGCACTATTCATTTGAACAACCTCTTAAAGTGGATCATATCAGTACAATGTTTAACTTCTTTACTTCATCCATTCCATCATTTAATTCCACATCATTTTAGCTGTTTGCAATTTTACCAAATCATCGAATTTTAATATTTTTGACTCAATAAATAAAGTGTTTGTATGTTCTCTATATCCAACATTATGTATCAGTCTAATTGATCTTTTTTGTAACACCGTTAACGAATGTAGCGCACATTTGTAGTTATTTCCCACACATCTGCACAATAACTCAGATATGGTAATACTATAGTAGCGAGCAGTAGAGAATGTGAAGTGATTTGTTAAACCAAATATTGTGTGTTTTTCCATATACAACAACCTATCTGGACTCGATAAGAGAATCGATAAGGAATCGGTTCGATAAGAGGATTCGATAATAGGCTCGAACTCGATCATTTCTTATCAAACATCATTCCTAGTCATGTTTTCTAATGACCGTAAGTCTTGAACTAAACTAAGTCTTTCAATGGTTGGAATCTGCACTTTTGCATGATATACTAGTTACTATGGTAATATAATTAGTTACTATGGTAATATAATTAGTTACTATGGTAATGTAAGTCACAGCAGCTCAGACAAGGCACCAAGCAGTGTGGGTGGGGAGCGTTTCCACTGAGTGTTTCCAGAGCCTGAAATGTGGGTGTCAGGGACAGAGGCGGAAGGAGATTTTTACAACAAAGTTCTACAGCTTAGTGATATATCAGATGTATCAGATAGTAGGTGTTTTTTTGTTTTGAATTTTACCCTTGGCGATCATATTTTGCTGTGTTTGAATATGTGGATGGAGAGGGGGTGTGACGTTCAAATGTTGTCAGTAGTCAGTGTTTTATCGTTCGTAGTTAATATTGTAAATCTCACATTCTTTACTTTCATGTACATTCTGGGTGTCTCATTCAGTAAAAAAAATGTGAAATTCCATTCCGTTTTCAAGGCGGTCTGTCATAACGTTTTTAGTATTCAATCAGACATTATTGTGAGGTTTTGTATTAGTGTTCCTAAAAATATTACCGGCCCCCAGACACATTTTTTTCTCTAAATTTGGCCCCCCGAGTCAAAATAATTGCCCAGGCCTGGAATAGAACAATTATAACTTTGGTGCACCCTCCCCCTTCCACATCCCACCTCCCCGGATTGTAAATAACCAAATGTAAATAATCAAATGTATTTCTAATGTAGATACTTGTTCTTATGCTATCTGAACTCACTATGTTCACTGCTCGCTGTACATATCCTACCAAGTCACACCTACACTGTTTCAATGCCCATTTCTCTGATGATGCAATTGTTTATGACTGAAGTGCTGATATCAACCAAACCCTCCTCATCCCACCCCCTGGATTGTAAATAATGTAAATAATTCAATGTATATACTCTGATGATTAACTTGTGAGATGACTGTATTATGATGATAGTATATATTTGTACCATGAATTGATTAACGTGGACCCCGACTTAAACAAGTTGAAAAACTTATTGGGGTGTTACCATTTAGTGGTCAATTGTACGGAATATGTACTGTACTGTGCAATCTACTAATAAAAGTTTCAATCAATCAATCAATCAATGTGCTCCAATGATTATTCACTGTACATGCACACAGAGAATACAACAATTATAACTTTGGTGCTCTAATGATTATTCACAAAATGAAAGAAGCGTGCTACCTTTTACATTTCCGCCCGTCACAACGCAGTCCATTTCTCTCGCTCCTTTCCAACTAGCAGATAACTTCTAACGGGTTGTGGTACATTTTTGAAGCAGCAACATATATACCAAGATAGTCTTGTTTTATACACATATATCTAGTTTGGGTCACTTTATGGTTGAGAGCCGACTGAGAGAATCACACTGGTGGCGTTGTTTACGCCGCCACAAAGCACTTCCGGAATGGGGTCCAATGGGAGAGTCGAACGTCAGAGAAAGGCGTGGTTTTAGCACACGCATGCGCCTTTAAAACACCATGGGGTCGTGGCGCACAAATTGGGAAAGGGTTGATGGGCAAGCCTCACTTTAAACACTTTGGTAAAAGAAAAGAGGCTACAAATATTTTTAAAACAAGTATGATGATATGATTCAGCAGAATCAAATATAAATATATATAAATAAATAAATTAATTAATAAATATATATATATATATATAAAATATATATATATACACACACATATATACATATATATATATATATATATATATATATATATATATATATATATATATATATATATATATATATATATATATATATATATATACACGACAATCGATAGCAGTATCAGAAAGCTAGTGTCGACAGATTGGATGGTAAGGATCCCATAATACCAGAACAGCAGTTATAAATAAAGGTGTTTGGACACACCTTCTCAAACTTTTGGCCTGTACTGTATATATATATATATATATATATATATATATATATATATATATATATATATATATATATATATATATATATATATATATATATATATATATATACGTATATATATATATATTTTATAAATATATATATATTTTATAAATATATATATATACAGTATATATATATATGTATATATATATATATTTTATAAATATATATATATATATATATATATATATATATATATATATATATATATATATATATATATATATATATATATATATATATATATATATATATATATATATATATATATATATGTGTGTGTGTGTGGGAAAAAAAATTCATCTCTAAAGGCCTGTTTCATGAGGGGTTTCCTCAATCCTCAGGAGATTTGGAAAAAAAAAAAAATCTCCTGAGGATTGAGGAAACCCCTCATGAAACAGGCCTGTAGAGATGAAATAGTCTTGTGATTTTTTCCCCACACATACATATTACGCTCTACCACGGTATCGAGCACTATTTTTTTTGGATAATCTAATTAAGACATATATATATATATATATATATATATATATATATATATATATATATATATATATATATATATATATATATATATATATATATATATATATAATATGATAATAATAGAATGATGGGTTTTTAACATGTAAAGCGACTTTGGGTACTTAGAAAAGCGCTATATAAATCCCAGGTATTATTATTATATATATATATATAGAATAGAGACAAAAATGTTTTTCGAAATAAGTATGGATAACATAATTCAGCAGATTCAAGGAAGTAACTATACATCTCTCTCTCTCTATTACATTTTTTACATATATACATATATTTATATAATTGTTCTTTTTTATTGAACATTGTTTGGGCAAACTATGTATGAAAACAATGCTCATTCATTTATGTCTGTAAACCAAACCACCCTCGCACCCACAAACCAAACCGGGCAACAAGCCAAAGGAATAAATATAATAAATAACAAGTAAAAGAAGAAAAACTAATAAAGTACTTCTACAGTGTAAGTATTAATAAGCACAGTCATAATAAATGCAAATAATGTTGTATGTGAATAACACGTGTAATTTCTACTGAATTAGCTGGGTTGACAATAAAACTGACTGCTCTGTTGAATTATTTGGACATATTTCGGAGTCTATTCAAGTACGTCAACACCGGGTCCCGGATGAAAAAGGATTATTCCAAAGTGAGTATTTTATAACTGGACAAAGTGCATCAAAAAGCTCATCCACAAAAGACAATTTTGATTGTGTAAAAGTAACTTTATTGTGATAGTTTCACAGTTGATCTTCAACGGAATTCAAACTAATTGCTCTACTTTCACCAGTTAGTTTTTCTTAAGTTTTTAGCACAAATTCACCAATCGTTGTCATATATTAGATCATCATGGGGAACATTTCTCAACAAAACAAACCCTCAAAATTAAACCACTATCAATTACTCAACTGTCTTAAAACAAGCCTCATATTAAAAACGTAAGTAAAAATTAACATTACATTTTATTAAAAAACAACAACAGTATTGGCAGTTTTTAGCAGATTCACTTTATTGTTGCCTTCTCAAAGCACCATCTTAAATTCACTCACCCGTATTTGTTATTAATTTCATTCACAAGGCGACGAAACAACAGCTGCTCTCCCAGATGTGTTGTCTACCACGCAAAGTGAAACCATGGCTACCAATAGAAGCGGTAGAGTCGCTGCCAGTGCAACAATTATCTCACCTCACAGGTCTTTCTCGTTGGTCTGCTTCGGTGTTCCACATCCCTGAAAGTCTCCACCCATCACCGCTGACATTAACGTCTGCTCGGGTAGACTTTGTGGACATACTTTGGACATTTTAAAGGACAAGAAGTAACGAGGAATCTCGGGAAGCTGGTTCTTCGGTTTTGGGGATTATGCCAGAACAAGTGCGAGATTGCGTCAAGGAACGTTTGAGGAGAAGCTTGTGGAAACATGTGGAATTACTACCATAAGACTCTTCTTTGGTGAGGATCATGGCAACTGACTGGATCATGTCCACAGAGGATTACAACCATTCCTTGTTTGTTTCTACCAGCCGATGTCTGATCAATGGCAGACATGACTCACACACACCTTTCTGTTGCTATGCTCTGACATCAGCTCTCCGTAACGTTCGATAAACGACCGTTTTGGGTTGTCTCTCCCATGCCACCATTATCACCTGAAATCTCCCCTTTGCTTCCTGATGTCTCAGTCGAGCAATTCACCGGACAGTCAGGCCTTGCTGCAGTCTATGTTGGAGCGACTGAAGCTCCAGCACGGAAAGGAAAGGCCGGCGGATGGAGCGGGAGCCATCCAAAGCCACCACGTGTATGAATTTGGTGTCCCGACAGAAAGATTTGGTGTCTCGTCTGTGGATAGTAGTCTCAGCCACAAAGACGGAGAGAGTCTGCAGTCGGTTGATAGCTTTAAACAAGGTCACTGTCCCCTACCTTTACAGAAAGACAACATGGGTGTAAACATGCTGGAGAGTGAGACACGGATATTTAATGAGAAGACTGACGTCGAGGCCCCATGGGACAGCATAAGTGGACGTAAGGACACAACCACTGAACAGGACCAAGCGTTAAAACACAACACTTATGACTGGTCATGGCGGAGCACAGGTTTTACCGCGGACAGTCAAGGGAATAAAACCTTTCACGCCGTAAATGGAGAGTATGCAAGTTTGTCTAAATGGAGAGACATCCAAATGATGCCCAAAAAAGGCGTTAGCCTGACCACAAGACAGCAACAACGATCGTCTGAAAGCAAAGCCAGGCGGTGGACTGAGAAAATCAAGGAGAAATGGAAGGAGAAGTCCGGTTTTAAGAAGGGAAAGGACGAGGCAAAAGACCGAGTGAGTCTTACATCTGTGTTACATAAAGCGATAGTTCTAAATCTTTGTCATCCCCAGAGTTCAGCATCAAACCACCTGGACATGACATCAAATCAGGACGCAGGAAAGAGCCTACTACGCCAAGGCAGCAGTGAAAGTCCGGTCGCACAATCACAGGACGACGCTATTGACGCGTTTATCAGGTAATCAGTGATCGTCCAAATGAGCTGAAACCGCATAACACACAAGCTGATCCAACTTGAAAACCCTCAAGAAAAATGAGTCAAATATGTAAGATGTTTCCGAATGACAGTGGCAAGGCTGTTTCACACATTAGACACTGATAAACACTGTCAACCAGCTGGCCGTCAAATGCTTATTATGACTTCACAAGGTTTTACTTATTTATGCATAGGAGCGCCAAGGTCCCATAGCAAGGATATTCAACTCAATTGATTTGGGGGGGGGGATGGCATTATTCCAGAAAGATAACAACCAGGGTGCAGGACTTATCCTTATTTGGTCAATTCCTGAGAACCAGCGTTTATTTATTTTGTCAGAATTACAGGAGCGTTCTGCTGTTTTTAAGCAAGGTCTGCGAAAAAAGCTAGTCAAAGATCACATATTTGACAGCACTCCATTGGGTTGCAAAAATGTGAGTCTCTCACAAGATTTCCGAACCAAACTTGCGGCACACTAGTGTGCCGTGGGAAATTATGAAACTTCACCTAATTGGTCCAAAAAATATTTCTTGCAAATCAATAATTATAATCAGGGCAGCACGGTGGCAGAGGGGTTAGTGCGTCTGCCTCACAATACGGAGGTCCTGAGTAGTCGTGAGTTCAATCCTGGCCTCGGGATCTTTCTGTTCTCCCCGTGACTGCGTGGGTTCCCTCCGGGTACTCCGGCTTCCTCCCACCTCCAAAGACATGCACCTGGGGATAGGTTGATTGGCAACACTAAATTGGCCCTAGTGTGTGAATGTTGTCTGTCTATCTGCGTTGGCCCTGCGATGAGGTGGCGACTTGTCCATGGTGTACCCCGCCTTCCGCCCGATTGTAGCTGAGATAGGCTCCAGCGCCCCCCGCGACCCCGAAGGGAATAAGCGGTAGGAAATGGATGGATGGATGGAATAATTATAATCCGCAAATAATGTGCCGTTGCTTAGTGTCTGCGTTGTCTAAAACTCGGCAGGGTAACCATGAAATACTCCATGCCAGTAGGTGGCAGCAGGTAGTTAATTGCTTTGTAAAAGTCGGAATGTGTCGGGTGAGACGAGGATGGTTTGTTGTGATCCCAATATGCAGACCACAGCGTGCAGGTGGACAAAAGGGAGAGGGAAAGGAAAAGGCAATGGCTATGCAAAACGAAAGTAAAACTGAACTGGCTACTAAGTAAACAGAAACAGAATGCTGGACGACAGCAAAAACTTACGGCGTCCACAAAGTACATCCGTACATGACATGACAATCAACAATGTCCACACAAAGAAGTATAGCAACAACTTAAAGGCCTACTGAAAGCCACTACTACCGACCACGCAGTCTGATAGTTTATATATCAATGTTGAAATCTTAACATTGCAACACATGCCAATACGGCCGTGTTAACTAATAAAGTTCCATTTTAAATTTCCCGCTAAACTTCCGGTTGGAAACGTCTATGTATGATGACGTATGCGTATTCGTACCCAATGTGTCACCATACAAACTGCTCTGTTTTCATCGAACAATTCCACAGTATTCTGGACATCTGTGTTGGTGAATCTTTTGCAATTTGTTTAATGAACAATGGAGACTGCAAAGAAGAAAGTTGTAGGTGGGATCGGTGTATTAGCGGCTGGCTGTGGCAACACAACAAAGAGGACTTACTTGGATAGCAGACGCGCTAGCCGATGCTAGCCGCCAACCGCATCTGTGATCGGGTGAAGTCCTTCGTCGCGCCGCAGGTGAGCACGGGTGTTGATGAGCAGATGAGGGCTGGCTGTGGAGCGCTAATGTTTTTATCATAGCTCTGTGAGGTCTGGTTGCTAAGTTGCTAAGTTAGCTTCAGCGTCGTTAGCAACAGCATTGTTAAGCTTTGCCAGGCTGAGAATTATTAACCGTGTAGTTACATGTCCATGGTTTAATAGTATTGTTGATCTTCTGTCTATCCTTCCAGTCAGGGATTTATTTATTTTGTTTCTATCTGCATTTGAGCCAGATGCTATCACGTTAGCTCAGTAGCTAAAGTGCGTCAACGATGTATTGTCGTGGAGATAAAAGTCACTGTGAATGTCCATTTCGCGTTCTCGACTCTCATTTTCAAGAGGATATAGTATCCGAGGTGGTTTAAAATACAAATCCGTGATCCACAATAGAAAAAGGAGAGAGTGTGGAATCCAATGAGACCTTGTACCTAAGTTACGGTCAGAGCGAAAAAAGATACACCCTGCACTGCCTCTCTAGTCCTTCACTCTAACATTCCTCATCCACGAATCTTTCATCCTCGCTCAAATTAATGGTGTAATCGTCGTTTTCTCGGTCCGAATCTCTCTCGCTCCATTGTAAACAACGGGGAATTGTGAGGAATCCTTCCTCCTGTGACGTCACGCTACTTCCGGTATAGGCAAGGCTTTTTTTTTATCAGCGAGCAAAAGTTGAGAACTTTATCGTCGATTTTCTCTACTAAATCCTTTCAGCAAAAATATGGCAATATCGCGAAATGATCAAGTACGACACATAGAATGGATCTGCTGTCCCCGTTTAAATAAAAAAAATTCATTTCAGTAGGCCTTTAAGTAGCCTCGCTTGCTAACACAAAGCAGGTGCGGGGAATAGCGCTCAAAGGAAGACATGAAACTGCTACAGGAAAACACCAACAAAACAGGAAGGGCCACCAAAATAACAGCGCAAGACAAGAACTAAAGCACAGGAAAACAACAACAAACTCAAAATAAGGCACGACGACCTGGTGGAGTATCATTTTTTTAACGTTTTCTGCTGGTGGTGTGCCTCCGTATTCTTAAATGAAAAAAAAAACGTGCCTTGCCTCAAAAAAGGTTGAAAAACACTGCCTTAAAGAACACTACTAGTATGATTTAGGAAGTCGAACAAAGGATTACAGAGATGTATCGATACGAACATTTCATATGACGGTTATTATTATTGCGGTATTGTTAAATGTGCTCAAAAACACTGAACATTTTTGACTAAGTTATTTTTTTAAATACCTAAAGTAAATAATTACTCTGCTAAGAAACCCATTATTTAGTTTCTTATGCTTCACTGATAGTGTTTTAGTCTCAGTATTTTACCTGTTTTAATGGCTTTTATTGTTTTAAATATTTGTTTGGAGCACATTACATTTCTTTAAAGGAAAAGTGCATAGCAAATAAAATCTATAATTTGTATTATTTCTGGCAGGGGTTGTGTCCTGCTCTGTTCAGCGGTCCTTGAACGCACCATAAATAACCTCTGTCTCGTATACCTCTGAGGATTGTTAATTGGATTTTTGACATATACAATCCGGAAATACGATTAAACACATGTCAAATGTTATTTTTTTCTCCTAAAATAAGTAACCCACAAAAATTATATATAAATTAAAATTTAAAAAAACATGCACCAGTCAAATAAGTACAGGCAAATATTGACATGAAGCCACAGACAACCGCACTCCTCAACAAGGTGCAGCGATACACAAAATCAGACAAAAGGCTCATCAATTATCTACTTTTCAATTTGAGATGAGTCTCTTTTAAGTATTTTGGGAAACCACCCAACCCTGAAACTTCACAGAACAACCGTGAAATGTCGGCCTAATTTTCTCCGATGTAAGGAAATAAAGAATATCTCTAATCCAGCGGGTGTGGCGGAGACGCGATGTTGCCTTCCAATTTAGCACAATGAGTCTTTCAGCCAACAAAGTAGTAAACGCTAACACGTTCTTTTTGGATTTGCTAAGAGACGATGACAGAGGGGCTACCCAAAATAGTCTGCTTTGGATGGTTCGGTTCGATCTTTTCGCCAATTATTAAAGACAAAATATAAAACATTTCAGTCCAAAAAATGCACAGGGATGGGCAAAGCCAAAACATACGCATTAAATTAGCTGGAGACTGTTGAAACTGATCACGTATTACCGATATTCCGTCATACATCTTAGCCAGCCGGACATTGTGACTTAATTGAGTTCAGAGATTCAGGGCGTAAATGAAACATTTGATTGTAAATATGTGTATTTAATCTATTTAAAGTCGGAAGTGGTGTAAAAAAAAGGATCTGAAACTGTGTCAGTCGGTAAGTTTGGAAACCTGGGAAAAGTATTACGAACAAAACTGCGGATCTGTAGATATTTACAAAAGTATTGAATAGGGAGTGGAAATTTGTCAGTAGGTTGCTGGTGTTGCGTTGACCAGCTCTTCCTCCCAGGGATTTTAAGCTGCTGGTCACTCCCAAATTCTTTTAATGGCAGATATGCTGAAGTTTAATTCATCACCAGGCAGTAGTTGGTATTTTGTGGTTTATTCTCAAAGCTTTGAAGACAAACGTGAGACCAAATCCAGTATACAAGCATTCCCTCGCCCAGTCTAGATCGATATCCCCCCAAACCCACGGAAGTGCTGTGTTCTTCCATCCGTCCCTCGCTCCCCACCCCCCAGATACGTTCTGTCCTACCCCCCTCTTCCCCTTCCTCCTCCCCACCTGCTGTCTGCCAGCCCAGCACCGCTTTGTGCCCTTATCTCAGGAATATTATGGGAGTCTCAACAGAGAGAATATTCAACGCTCTGACTCTCTCATCAAGGACACTCGAATGCAAGCACTTTGTACCAGACGAAACATTAGCTGATGAAAATATGACTATAGGAGATACAAAAGAAGTAATATATGGATATATGTAAAAGATCTGGTTCCATCACTGGATAGCGGCAAAAATGTGGTCAATGTATGAATCTTTAATGTTGTTCATCCCCAGACTTGACCATCTTAAAAAAGCATTATCGACAAGAGAGGGAGAGAAAGCATGGTTAGCAGTGATGGGTGCAAGACTAGAAATAGTCTGTAAGCCAAAATAGCGCGTCTGAATGAGGTTTTTACGATTAGATATTTTGTAAAAGCAGAAGTAGAAGAGTGGATGCACGAGTGAACCAGAGCCCTAAGAGATACTGGTTTAAGTTGAGTTAGCATCCGTAACCAGCCATAACGGAGGGGGATCAAATGCTTCATACTGCAACCAATATTTAAGAATTCTAATGTTGGTTGCCCAGTTGTAAAACCTAAAGTTCGGCAGTGCTAATCCTACCGACGATTTAAGTTGCTGGACATCCATTGTTTAATTTCATTTAGACACACATCCAGGTGACTACAATCTGGCGTGTTGGTCACCTTTAGGGGCATGTAGAGTTGGGTGTCACCAGCAAGACAGTGAAAGCTAACACCGTATTTACGTATGATGTCACCTAGCGGCTGCATATAGGTGCTGAAGAGTGCAGGGCCAAGAACCGAACCCTGTGGAACTCTGCACGTTACCTTAACATACTCCGTAGTCACGTTGTTTTGGGAAACGCACTGATAGGAGTTCAACTTTGGACTTATCGGCTGCACAAGAATCAAGGCCCCGGAACAGAGACACACTTGTAGGCTTACATACAAACAACATGCATCCACAAAAATATACGCCACACATACACCCCCCCAACCCCCCAAACCAAACCCCCTCGACGCAAATCCCATAGGGGTGATGGAAGGGTGGTCAGCGCCGAGAGCTGCGGCCTACCACCATTACTCCGCCCCTTCCCTCTGTTGCTAGATATCTCGAGATGTATGTTGTAATATGTATATGTGCTTTGCTATGGAGGTTTTTTTCCCACTCCAGACTGGGCCCCCTTAGGAGCCCAGTCTAGATTGTATTTTTTTACTCATCCTCCCCCAGCGTTTACCTTTTTTCCCCATCTTTTACGGGGCGCCTTGTGGCGACCCATCAGCGTTCCTGTTCTGTAACCCTGTACACTGTTTAATTGTCTAATCTTGAACGGGTTTGTGCTGAAAACAACGTTTCGTTGTACTTGTGCAATGACAATAAAGACCTATCTATCTATCTATCTATCTATCTATCTACAACCAAGAAAAGGCTTTGCAATATACTGTAATAAAAATGCTTGCTGAAATGTGAGGGGTGTACTAGGTTTTGGAATATAGTACAGTATATAGTACATAGTATATAGTACATTCGTCATTAAAGTTCCTTAAAGGCCTACTGAAAGCCACTACTACCGACCACGCAGTCTGATAGTTTATATATCAATGATGAAATCTTAACATTGCAAGGCCGAGTTAACTTATAGAGTTCAATTTTAAATTTCCCGCTAAACTTCCGGTTGAAAACGTCTCGGTATGATGAGGTTTGCGCGTGACGTCACGGATTGTAGCAGACATTTTGGAACAGCACGGTGGCCAGCTTAAGTCGTCTGTTTTCATCGCAAAATTCCACAGTATTCTGGACATCTGTGTTGGTGAATCTTTTGCAATTTGTTTAAAGGCCTACTGAAAGCCACTACTACCGACCACGCAGTCTGATAGTTTATATATCAATGATGAAATCTTAACATTATAACACATGCCAATACGGCCGGGTTAACTTATAAAGTGACATTTTAAATTTGCCGCTAAACTTCCGGTTCGAAACGCCTCTGAGGATGACGTATGCGCGTGACGTAGACCGGCGAACACGGGTATGCCTTCCACATTGAAGCCAATACGAGAAAAATTCTGTTTTCATTTCATAATTCCACAGTATTCTGGACATCTGTGTTCGTGAATCTGTTGCAATCATGTTCATTGCATTATGGAGAAGGAAGCTGAGCAAGCAAAGAAGAAAGTTGTCGGTGCGAAATGGACGTATTTTTCGAACGTAGTCAGCAACAACAGTACACAGCCGGCGCTTCTTTGTTTACATTCCCGGAAGATGCAGTCAAGATGGAAGAACTCGGATAACAGAGACTCTAACCAGGAGGACTTTTGACTTCGATACACAGACGCCTGTAGAGAACTGGGACAACACAGACTCTTACCAGGATTACTTTGATTTGGATGACAAAGACGCAGACGTGCTACTGTGAGTATGCAGCTTTGGCTTCTAAACATTTGATCGCTTGACCGTATGTGCGCAACTTTTTTTTGCGTATGTACGTAACTTTTTAAAAATATATAAGCTTTATGAACCTTGGGTTAGGTGAACGGTCTTTTGGGCTGAGTGATTGTGTGTGTTGATCAGGTGTTTGAATTGTATTGGCGTGTTCTATGGAGCTAGGAGCTAGCAGAGGAGCTAGGAGCTAGCGTAACAAACACGCAGGTGTTTTTATGCAGGATTAATTTGTGGCATATTAAATATAAGCCTGGTTGTGTTGTGGCTAATAGAGTATATATATGTCTTGTGTTTATTTACTGTTGTAGTCATTCCCAGCTGAATATCAGGTCACCCCCGGCTCTCACAGCATCTTCCCTATCTGAATAGCTTCAACTCCCCACTAGTCCTTCACTTGCACTTTACTCATCCACAAATCTTTCATCCTCGCTCAAATTAATGGGGAAATTGTCGCTTTCTCGGTCCGAATCTCTCTCACTTCATGCGGCCATCATTGTAAACAATAGGGAACTTTGCGTATATGTTCAACTGACTACGTCACGCTACTTCCGGTAGGTGCAAGCCTTTTTTTTATCAGATACCAAAAGTTGCAATCTTTATCGTCGTTGTTCTATACTAAATCCTTTCAGCAAAAATATGGCAATATCGCGAAATGATCAAGTATGACACATAGAATAGATCTGCTATCCCCGTTTAAATAAAAAAAATTCATTTCAGTAGGCCTTTAAGCACGATGCTATCACGTTAGCACCGAAGCTAAAGTGCTTCGCCGATGTATTGTCGTGGAGATAAAAGTCACTGTGAATGTCCATTTCGCGTTCTCGACTCTCATTTTCAAGAGGATATAGTATCCGAGGTGGTTTAAAATACAAATCCGTGATCCACAATAGAAAAAGGAGAAAGTGTGGAATCCAATGAGCCAGCTTGTACCTAAGTTACGGTCAGAGCGAAAAAAGATACATCCTGGCGTCCTGCACTGCCCTCTAATCCTTCACTCTCACTTTCCTCATCCACAAATCTTTCATCCTCGCTCAAATTAATGGGGTAATCGTTGCTTTCTCGGTCCGAATCGCTCTCGCTGCTGGTGGGAATGATTGTAAACAATGTGCAGATGTGAGGAGCTCTACAACCTATGATGTCACGCTACTTCCGGTACAGGCAAGGCTTTTTTTATCAGCGACCAAAAGTTGCGAACTTTATCGTCGATGTTCTCTACTAAATCCTTTCAGCAAAAATATGGCAATATCACGAAATGATCAAGTATGACACAGAATGGACCTGCTATCCCCGTTTAAATAAGAAATTTCATTTCAGTAGGCCTTTAAACTATGTCAAAAATTGCTTAATGTCGCCATCATTCCAAGTTTTTGGACTGAGGTGTTTGCATGCACTCAATGTCACTTTCTTTCCCGTTTCAGATCAAGCGAGGACCTACAGTGTGGTTTTAGCTCCATCAACTTACTCGAGGAGATCGTCTCAGGTCAAGAGTGGGCCAAGTTCCTGAACCCCCCCCTCTCAGCCCCCTCAGCTAATCAGAGACCACCAGAGGAGACCCTAGGCAGCCTCAGTGCCACAACTACGTCTAACGATAATGGCCGACCCGCTTTTGTTCCGCTCCAACCTGGAGGTTCGGACGGGCAGTGGAGCTCCAGGGATAGCGAGTCATTGCCCGTCTATAACTCCCAGGCCAGTGGGAACATTACAGAACCACAGAACCACACAGGTCACAGTGAGGATGACCAGTCACAACCAATGGAACAAGGACAAAGCCAATCACAGGAACAGCTGGAGGTTAGCTGCCAACATGAAAACAAGTCATCAATAATATTTTGTTTTTATAATCTGTTGTTGTTAACAGTGTGCAGAGATTCTGGAAGACTTATCGCCAATCAGCAGGATCAGCAGAAAAAGACACTATCACTTAGCAGTGACTCAAGTGGACTGGACACAAGGTTATTAGCACTTGAATAAAGACAAGGGTGATGGATTTCGCTAATATGTGGACATGTCTTTCGTTCCAGGGACCATCATGTCTACCCCAAGCAGCCATGCAATGGATGACTCAGAGGTGCATCCCCTGTCACCCTTCTTCAGGCAAAATGGAGCCTCTGTCCCCTCCCCTTTTTATCCCAGTGCTCCTCCACCAACACGAGGAGTCCTCAAAAACTCCGGATTCCTGAATTCCGATTCCTCACAGGAAAGCAAAAGGGTAAGTGTTATTGGAAGTATGGGAGGCAGTGCTCAATGATCCACCTTCTGACACCATGACCAAAAATAACAATATGTGTACACGACTGTCAGGCTGATATATTTGAGAACTTTCTGGAGGCGGGCCCATGTACCAATCAGGTGCCCTATTCTAATCTTTCTAGAGATCTAGCGATCCTTCACCGATACTCATCCCACTTCTGTCATCATTTGCTACTGAACCCCTGAACTGGGATTACCTGAGTTTACCCATTTCAATCATGCGAGTATTTTCAGTTTCAGCTTTTCCCCTTTCAGGGGTCGCATTAATGGTTACTTTTTATGCCAGTTGCTCTTACCAAACCCACGCTCTCTGCCATGAAAGGCAGCAGTGTGTACTATTACACCCGCAGGGGTACTTTCTAATCCTTCGAGTGCATCACCCGTTTATCATAGTCTATTGGATATGGGCTACCTGTCCCAGGGTCAGGGGGGCCTCTCCCTATACACAGACCATGCGCTTTGAGTAGAGCCCCGTATTGCATGATGAAGCACATCACGTCCATCAATGAATGGCAGGGAGTTTTACTGTATGGTACATTTCCCTACACACTACCGACATCCTTACAACTAACCATCCCACTTCTGACACCTTTTGTCACTGGAACCTGTACACGAAACAGGGCATATGGGGACTGAAAAACCTGTAAGATGACGACATGGTTGTCAACTCGCAGAGGGGTTACCTGTCTGGGGTTCCTGATTCACTGGGCACCCCACAGGCGGTCTTTTGACCAAAGATCACCATTTTTCACTGAACTGGAACCTGGATATAAATAAGAACATATGAGGATTTAAAAACCTGTATGCTGATGACAACATGTTTGTCACATCATGGGGTTACCAATCTGGGTCTTTTGTACACTGGGTGTCCCATGGGCGGTCTTTTGACCAAAGATCCACTTGTTTGTCGCATAACTCTGAAGAATTTGTGTGGAGGCTTCCACATTTACTCTTCTGTTTCTCACAGAGGGGTTACCTGTCTTGGGTTCCTGATTCACTGGGCACCCCACAGGTGGTTTTTCAACCAAAGATCCCAACTATGACACCATTTTTCACTGAACTGGAACCTGGATAGAAATAAGATTGTATGGGGACTGAAAAACCTGTATGCTGACGACAACATGGTTGTCTCATCATGGGGTTACCTATCTGGGTTCTTTGGGCACTGGGCACCCCACGTGTGGTCTTTTGATCAAAGGTCCCAATTCTGACACCATTTTTCACTGAACTGGAACCTGGATATAAATAAGAACATATGGGGATTTTAAAAACCTGTATGCTGATGACAACATGTTTGTCACATCATGGGGTTACCAATCTGGGTCTTTTGGACACTGGGTATCCCATGGGCGGTCTTTTGAGCAAAGATCCTCTTGTTTGTCGCAGAACTCTGAGGAATTTGTGCGGAGGCTTCCACATTTACTCTTCTGTTTCTCGCAGAGGGATTTCCTGATTCACTGGGCACCCCACAGGTGGTTTTTCAACCAAAAATCCCAATTCTGACACCATTTTTCACTGAACTGGAACCTGGATAGAAATAAGATCGTATGGGGACTGAAAAACCTGTATGCTGACGACAACTCTCATCATGGGGTTACCTATCTGGGTTCTTTGGGCACTGGGCACCCCACGGGTGGTCTTTTGACCAAAGGTCCCAATTCTGACACAATTTTTCACTGAACTGGAACCTGGATATAAATAAGAACATATGGGGATTGTAAAAACCTGTATGCTGATGACAACATTTTTGTCACATCATGGAGTTACCAATCTGGGTCTTTTGGACACTGGGTATCCCATGGGCGGTCTTTTGACCAACGATCCACTTGTTTGTCGCAGAACTCTGAGGAATTTGTGCGGAGGCTTCCACATTTACTCTTCTGTTTCTCGCAGAGGGGTTTCCTGATTCACTGGGCACCCCACAGGTGGTTTTTCAACCAAAGATCCCAATTATGACACCATTTTTCACTGAACTGGAACCTGGATAGAAATAAGATCGTATGGGGATTGAAAAACCTGTATGCTGACGACAACATGGTTGTCACACCTATCTGGGTTCTTTGGACACTGGGTTCCCCTACGGGTGGTCTTACTGTTTGTAGCAGAACTCTGAGGAATATGTGTGGAGACTTCCACATTTACTGTTCTATTTCTCCACATATTATTTAGTAGGTTCTGCCTTCAGTTTCATGTAGGGGACCGACTGGAACTCATCTTTTTATACCTCTTTCTTGGCCATCAGAGACGAGTCGAGCCCAACCGGCGGGTTCATTTTGCGGAGAAGGTGGAGGAGATACCGCCGGTGGAAGTGGCTCTGCAGTCAAATGATTCAGAGGAGGACTGTGGCACAGACGGGGGTTCTGTCACGGGGCGGCGGTCTGCTCTTCCCGCCTGGATCCTGGCCCTGAAGAGGAAGAACAGCGGGAGGAAGCACATATAGTTTCTGTGCCAATGAAATCTGTCTTCTTTACAACAATATTACACTACAACAGGTTACACCGGGATGTCCAAAGCGCGGTCCGGGGGCCAACGACAACCCACAGCTAATTTTTTAATGGCCCGCGACACAATTTAAAAATACTAGGAAAAAAAAAACATAAACAGTGGAATAGGAGAGCAAACAAGTGTAATGTAACGATGAAATGTTGCAATATTGACACTAATAACACAGTTTATTACTTAAAAACTGTCCTTACTCAAAAAGTCATAAAAACTTACACCAGACAGATAGATCATAAGTTGAAAGTAAAATCAACATACAGTATAAGCCAATAGTTTAGATGTGTTTTCTTTATTTAATTACTATTTACATTGTAGATTGTCACATCAGAACTATGAATGAACACATTAAGTTAAAGTTAAAGTACCAATAATTGTCACATACACACTAGGTGTGGCGAAATTATTCTCTACATCCGACCCATCACCCTTGATCACCCCGTTATGTACTTAACAAAAAGGTGAAATAACTGAAAACACGTTTTATATTCTAGTTTCTTCAAAATAGCCACCCTTTGCTCCGATTACTGCGTTGCACACTCTTGGCATTCTCTCCATGAGCTTCAAGAGGCAGTCACTTGAAATGGTTTTGTTGCGCGCGACCAGTCTTCCTCTCAGGGAATCAAACACACTGGTCAATCCCAAGTTCTTTCGGATGACATATATTTGGAGTAAAGAGGACCACCGAGACAGGATAGTACTTGGCCAAGTTTTACTAAAGCTTCAGGAGACCAGCCCTTACAATGCGACAATAGCATCAGCAAGAAGAGGTCTAAATCCAAACAAAAAGAGTCAGCGCGTGTAGAGCGGAAACAGCCCCTTTGAGCCCAGAAAGGAGCACAGCTGCTTCTTCAAAACAGATAAGGAACTGGCCAAAACAGCTCTGTGAACCGATCAACAGAAGCCCTTAAAACACAACAAAGAGTTTACTAGCGAACATAAGATAAAAGCACGGAGATCAGGAGAAGACACACGACATGGGGAAATACTAGCTGCTTTAAACTTGACTATAGATGAATTCATTCATTTTTTATTCATCTCCTTCATTGATGTGCATTTTTGATCAATAGACAATTAAACTTTGTGTACTATAAACTTTATATAACAACTATATATATATATAGCAACTAAACACATATGCTTGAGAAGGAACAGGGTGAAGAAAATCTTATATTTCCTGCCCCCTTCAACATAATAAGTAGTCTTACTTCATGAATAGCCCAGATTCACAAGCATACAAACCAAACAAATACATCCAAATATAATGAAAACAAACAGAAAACACAAAAAAAAAAAAAACAACTGCAAAACTTCATGAAGTACAAACCAAACAAAAAAAGTGTTGGAATAATTGTTTCTAAATCATCACAAAAACTTTGTGTTACATCATACTTGCCAACCTTGAGACCTCCAATATCGGGAGGTGGGGGGTTGGGGGTGGGGGTGGTGGTGGTGGGTGGGGTGGATGGGGGGGTGGGGCCGGGGGGCGTGGTTGTGGGCGTGGTTATTTACAGCAAAAATTCACCAACTCGAGTATTTTATATATATATATATATATATATATATATATATATATATATATATATATATATATATATACATATATATATATATATATATATATGTATGAAATACTTGACTTTCAGTGAATTCTAGCTATATATATATATATATTTATTTTATTTACATAGAAAAAAAAAAAAAATACTTGAATTTCAGTGTTCCGGTGGCTATCCATTAGATGGCAGTATTGACCTGTTTAACTTCTCCGTTCATGATGAGTATATCATTTCGGCCACCGTGTTCAATGGAGAAGTCTGTTCTACAAAATTTTCAGGCAACATACACCTTCCCCTTCGAACTGTCCTGGATGAACTGAAATTCTTGTTTCCATTCGTTTTGGAACTTGCAAGCGTATTTCTTCATCTTGCTCGTCGACGGCGTCGCCCTGTCTGTAATTTCCTCGTTCTTCTGCTTCGTCTCCTTGTTGTGTGCGCAGTTGTGCACTCTACTCTCTAAAAGCCCTAGATGTTAT
>NC_084734.1:8810922-8828422 GCF_033978785.1 Entelurus aequoreus
CTGAGGGCACCACAGAACGTGGATGCTTTTAAAAAAGGCTTAAAAACACTTGTTTTTAAAAAAGCCTTTTTTTTTTAGATATATGCATACTAGTTCTAGCTATTAGGCTGTTCTAGTTTTTATTTTTTTTTACATTTTTATTATCCTTTAATTAAACATTTTTAATACACTGTAGCACTTTGAGGTTGTTTGCTCAATGTAAAGTGCTTTTTTACAAATAAAATCTATTATTATTATTATTATTAAGTGATGTCAATGTCTATATTAGCTATAATAGCCTACTATCAAAATGACTTTAAAAGTCTTATATAAGTGTTATAATGAATACAACACATAATGTATAGTAAGTGTCTATACTAGCTATAATAGCCTACTATCAAAATGACTTTAAAAGTCTTATATAAGTGTTATAATGAAGGCAACACATGATGTAAGTGTCTATATTAGCTATACTAGCCTACTATCAAAATGATTTTAAAGGTCTTATATAAATCTTATAATGAAGGCAACACATGATGTAAGTGTCTATATTAGCTATATTAGCCTACTATCAAAATGACTTTAAAAGTCTTATATAAGTGTAATAATGAAGGCAACACATGATGTAAGTGTCTATATTAGTTATACTAGCCTACTATCAAAATGACTTTAAAAGCCTTATATAAGTGATATAATGAAGACAACACATGATGTAAGTGTCTATATGAGCTATATTAGCCTACTATCAAAATGACTTTAAAAGTCTTACATAAGTGTTATAATGAAGACAACACATGATGTAAGTGTCTATATTAGCTATATTAGCCTACTATCAAAATGACTTTAAAAGTCTTATATAAGTGTTATAATGAAGTCAACACATGATGTAAGTGTCTATATTAGCTATATTAGCCTACTATCAAAATGACTTTAAAAGTCTTATATAAGTGTTATAATGAAGGCAACACATGATGTAAGTGTCTATATTAGCTGTATTAGCCTACTATCAAAATGACTTTAAAAGTCTTATATAAGTGTTATAATGAAGGCAACACATGATGTAAGTGTCTATATTAGCTATATTAGCCTACTATCAAAATGACTTTAAAAGTCTTGTATAAGTGTTATAATGAAGACAACACATGATGTAAGTGTCTATATTAGCCTACTATCAAAATGACTTTAAAAGTCTTATATAAGTGTTATAATGAAGACAACACATGATGTAAGTGTCTATATTAGCCTACTATAAAAATGACTTTAAAAGTCTTACATAAGTGTTATAATGAAGACAACACATGATGTAAGTGTCTATATTAGCTATATTAGCCTACTATCAAAATGACTTTAAAAGTCTTATATAAGTGTTATAATGAAGGCAACACATGATGTAAGTGTCTATATTAGCTATATTAGCCTACTATCAAAATGACTTTAAAAGTCTTATATAAGTGTTATAATGAAGTCAACACATGATGTAAGTGTCTATATTAGCTATATTAGCCTACTATCAAAATGACTTTAAAAGTCTTATATAAGTGTTATAATGAAGGCAACACATGATGTAAGTGTCTATATTAGCTATATTAGCCTACTATCAAAATGACTTTAAAAGTCTTATATAAGTGTTATAATGAAGGCAACACATGATGTAAGTGTCTATATTAGCTATATTAGCCTACTATCAAAATGACTTTAAAAGTCTTGTATAAGTGTTATAATGAAGACAACACATGATGTAAGTGTCTATATTAGCCTACTATCAAAATGACTTTAAAAGTCTTATATAAGTGTTATAATGAAGACAACACATGATGTAAGTGTCTATATTAGCCTACTATCAAAATGACTTTAAAAGTCTTACATAAGTGTTATAATGAAGACAACACATGATGTAAGTGTCTATATTAGCTATATTAGCCTACTATCAAAATGACTTTAAAAGTCTTATATAAGTGTTATAATGAAGGCAACACATGATGTAAGTGTCTATATTAGCTATATTAGCCTACTATCAAAATGACTTTAAAAGTCTTATATAAGTGTTATAATGAAGACAACACATGATGTAAGTGTTTATATTAGTTATATTAGCCTACTATCAAAATGACTTTAAAAGTCTTATATAAGTGTTATAATGAAGGCAACACATGATGTAAGTGTCTATATTAGCTATATTAGCCTACTATCAAAATGACTTTAAAAGTCTTATATAAGTGTTATAATGAAGGCAACACATGATGTAAGTGTCTATATTAGCTATATTAGCCTACTATCAAAATGACTTTAAAAGTCTTATATAAGTGTTATAATGAAGACAACACATGATGTAAGTGTTTATATTAGTTATATTAGCCTACTATCAAAATGACTTTAAAAGTCTTATATAAGTGTTATAATGAAGGCAACACATGATGTAAGTGTCTATATTAGCTATATTAGCCTACTATCAAAATGACTTTAAAAGTCTTATATAAGTGTTATAATGAAGACAACACATGATGTAAGTGTCTATATTAGTTATATTAGCCTACTATCAAAATGACTTTAAAAGTCTTACATAAGTGTTATAATGAAGGCAACACATGATGTAGGTGTCTATATTAGCTATATTAGCCTACAATCGAAATGACTTTAAAAGTCTTATATAAGTGTTATAATGAAGGCAACACATGATGTAAGTGTCTATATTAGCTATATTAGCCTACTATCAAAATGACTTTAAAAGTCTTATATAAGTGTTATAATGAAGACAACACATGATGTAAGTGTCTATATTAGCTATATTAGCCTACTATCAAAATGACTTTAAAAGTCTTATATAAGTGTTATAATGAAGGCAACACATGATGTAAGTGTCTATATTAGCCTACTATCAAAATGACTTTAAAAGTCTTATATAAGTGTTATAATGAAGGCAACACATGATGTAAGTGTCTATATTAGCCTACTATCAAAATGACTTTAAAAGTCTTATATAAGTGTTATAATGAAGTCAACACATGATGTAAGTGTCTATATTAGCCTACTATCAAAATGACTTTAAAAGTCTTATATAAGTGTTATAATGAAGGCAACACATGATGTAAGTGTCTATATTAGCTATATTAGCCTACTATCAAAATGACTTTAAAAGTCTTATATAAGTGTTATAATGAAGGCAACACATGATGTAAGTGTCTATATTAGCCTACTATCAAAATGACTTTAAAAGTCTTATATAAGTGTTATAATGAAGTCAACACATGATGTAAGTGTCTATATTAGCCTACTATCAAAATGACTTTAAAAGTCTTATATAAGTGTTATAATGAAGGCAACACATGATGTAAGTGTCTATATTAGCTATATTAGCCTACTATCAAAATGACTTTAAAAGTCTTATATAAGTGTTATAATGAAGGCAACACATGATGTAAGTGTCTATATTAGCCTACTATCAAAATGACTTTAAAAGTCTTATATAAGTGTTATAATGAAGTCAACACATGATGTAAGTGTCTATATTAGCCTACTATCAAAATAATAATAATAATGGATTAGATTTATATAGCGCTTTTCTAGACACTCAAAGCGCTTCACAGAGAAGTGAGAACCCATCATTCATTTTTACAACTCATTCATTCATCATTCATTCTCCGGTGTGAGCGGCACCGGGGGCAAGGGTGAAGTGTCCTGCCCAAGGACACAACGGCAGCGATTTTTGGATGGTAAGAGGCGGGGAGCGAACCTGCAACCCTCAGGTTTCTGGCAAGGCCGCTCAACCCACTACGCCATGCCGCCCCTAAAATGACTTTAAAAGTCTTATATAAGTGTTATAATGAAGGCAACACATGATGTAAGTGTCTATATTAGCCTACTATCAAAATGACTTTAAAAGTCTTATATAAGTGTTATAATGAAGTCAACACATGATGTAAGTGTCTATATTAGCCTACTATCAAAATGACTTTAAAAGTCTTATATAAGTGTTATAATGAAGTCAACACATGATGTAAGTGTCTATATTAGCCTACTATCAAAATGACTTTAAAAGTCTTATATAAGTGTTATAATGAAGTCAACACATGATGTAAGTGTCTATATTAGCCTACTATCAAAATGACTTTAAAAGTCTTATATAAGTGTTATAATGAAGTCAACACATGATGTAAGTGTCTATATTAGCCTACTATCAAAATGACTTTAAAAGTCTTATATAAGTGTTATAATGAAGTCAACACATGATGTAAGTGTCTATATTAGCCTACTATCAAAATGACTTTAAAAGTCTTATATAAGTGTTATAATGAAGTCAACACATGATGTAAGTGTCTATATTAGCCTACTATCAAAATGACTTTAAAAGTCTTATATAAGTGTTATAATGAAGTCAACACATGATGTAAGTGTCTATATTAGCCTACTATCAAAATGACTTTAAAAGTCTTATATAAGTGTTATAATGAAGTCAACACATGATGTAAGTGTCTATATTAGCTTACTATCAAAATGACTTTAAAAGTCTTATATAAGTGTTATAATGAAGTCAACACATGATGTAAGTGTCTATATTAGCCTACTATCAAAATGACTTTAAAAGTCTTATAGAAGTGTTATAATGAAGACAACACATGATGTAAGTGTCTATATTAGCCTACTATCAAAATGACTTTAAAAGTCTTATATAAGTGTTATAATGAAGGCAACACGTGATGTAAGTGTCTATATTAGCCTACTATCAAAATGACTTTAAAAGTCTTATATAAGTGTTATAATGAAGTCAACACATGATGTAAGTGTCTATATTAGCTTACTATCAAAATGACTTTAAAAGTCTTATATAAGTGTTATAATGAAGTCAACACATGATGTAAGTGTCTATATTAGCCTACTATCAAAATGACTTTAAAAGTCTTATAGAAGTGTTATAATGAAGACAACACATGATGTAAGTGTCTATATTAGCCTACTATCAAAATGACTTTAAAAGTCTTATATAAGTGTTATAATGAAGTCAACACATGATGTAAGTGTCTATATTAGCCTACTATCAAAATGACTTTAAAAGTCTTATATAAGTGTTATAATGAAGTCAACACATGATGTAAGTGTCTATATTAGCCTACTATCAAAATGACTTTAAAAGTCTTATATAAGTGTTATAATGAAGTCAACACATGATGTAAGTGTCTATATTAGCTTACTATCAAAATGACTTTAAAAGTCTTATATAAGTGTTATAATGAAGTCAACACATGATGTAAGTGTCTATATTAGCCTACTATCAAAATGACTTTAAAAGTCTTATAGAAGTGTTATAATGAAGACAACACATGATGTAAGTGTCTATATTAGCCTACTATCAAAATGACTTTAAAAGTCTTATATAAGTGTTATAATGAAGGCAACACGTGATGTAAGTGTCTATATTAGCCTACTATCAAAATGACTTTAAAAGTCTTATATAAGTGTTATAATGAAGTCAACACATGATGTAAGTGTCTATATTAGCTTACTATCAAAATGACTTTAAAAGTCTTATATAAGTGTTATAATGAAGTCAACACATGATGTAAGTGTCTATATTAGCCTACTATCAAAATGACTTTAAAAGTCTTATAGAAGTGTTATAATGAAGACAACACATGATGTAAGTGTCTATATTAGCCTACTATCAAAATGACTTTAAAAGTCTTATATAAGTGTTATAATGAAGTCAACACATGATGTAAGTGTCTATATTAGCCTACTATCAAAATGACTTTAAAAGTCTTATAGAAGTGTTATAATGAAGACAACACATGATGTAAGTGTCTATATTAGCCTACTATCAAAATGACTTTAAAAGTCTTATATAAGTGTTATAATGAAGTCAACACATGATGTAAGTGTCTATATTAGCCTACTATCAAAATGACTTTAAAAGTCTTATATAAGTGTTATAATGAAGTCAACACATGATGTAAGTGTCTATATTAGCCTACTATCAAAATGACTTTAAAAGTCTTATATAAGTGTTATAATGAAGGCAACACGTGATGTAAGTGTCTATATTAGCCTACTATCAAAATGACTTTAAAAGTCTTATATAAGTGTTATAATGAAGTCAACACATGATGTAAGTGTCTATATTAGCCTACTATCAAAATGACTTTAAAAGTCTTATATAAGTGTTATAATGAAGGCAACACGTGATGTAAGTGTCTATATTAGCCTACTATCAAAATGACTTTAAAAGTCTTATATAAGTGTTATAATGAAGTCAACACATGATGTAAGTGTCTATATTAGCCTACTATCAAAATGACTTTAAAAGTCTTATATAAGTGTTATAATGAAGTCAACACATGATGTAAGTGTCTATATTAGCCTACTATCAAAATGACTTTAAAAGTCTTATATAAGTGTTATAATGAAGGCAACACGTGATGTAAGTGTCTATATTAGCCTACTATCAAAATGACCATGTGTCGCAGGCTGAAGCAAATCTTCGTTGACAAAAATGTTGAAATGTAATATTTATTCTACACATTTTTCCAACATTGGAAAACATTAGTAAATCAGAGACTACTCAGAAGGTGAGATATCTCCTCTAAATGATTGACATTTAATGACCAAAGGTATAAATGTGTGTGTCCAAGTTAAAGGAAACGGCAGGCTGTCTTCTTTTAATGGATTTATTACAATCTTTGCAACGTTTGCTGTGGTCTGGAACAACATGGCACACAAACAACTATCTGAAATGCAGCCAATATTACATACAGATAATTTGTCATGAGACATGCAAATATAAACTATATACAAATAGGATAAAAGTAAAGGAAATTACATGGACTCAAATATACCTACAAACGAGGCCTAATGATGCAATATGTACATACAGCTAGCCTAAATAGCATGTTAGCATTGATTAGCTTGACCAAATATGCCTGATTAGCGCTCCAACAAGTCAACAACATCAACAAAGCTCGCCTTTGTGCATTCACACACAGTATACAACTTTTGGTGGACAAAACGAGACCAAGGAGTGGAAGATTTGACATGTAAACAAACTGTTGCGTCACAGTCCACACTATGGTGAGTTCAAGAACCGCCGAAATTAGTAGGACAATTGACCATCATCAGTGAAGCGTACACACAAACATATTAAACTGTGGTAGTTCTAACAAGTGGGAAGGTTTGTGTCATTTCCCCCCCCGTCTTTTTCCATTTTCCATCCTTTTTAAAAACAAATGCTCCAGGGAGCCACTAGGGCGGCGCTAAAGAACCGCAAGCAGCTCGAGAGCCGTCCCGTGCTAGACCGAAAAAACAATTTTAATCATGCACAGCATAAAACTTTTGGTGGACAAAATGAGACAAAGAAGGAGTGGAAGATTTGACATGTAAACAAACTGTTGCGTCACAGTCCACACTATGGTGGGTTCAAGAACCGCAGAAATTAGTAGGACAATTGACCATCATCAGTGAAGCATACACAAACATATTAAACTGTGGTAGTTCTAACAAGTGGGAAGGTTTGTGTCATTTTTGTCCTCAAACAAAAAACATACTAAAACAAAAACATTATTTCCCCCCCCCCGTCTTTTTCCATTTTTCATCCCTTTTTAAAAAATGCTCCAGGGAGCCACTAGGGCGGCGCTAAAGAGCCGCCTTGTGCTAGACTAAAAATATGATTTTATCATTTATCGACCTATTATTTTGTCTACATTATAAAGAACAAACTGTAAAAAATGTATTATTAATCAACATGTTCATTTACTGTTAATATCTGCTTATTTTCTGTTTTAACATGTTCTATCTACACTTCTGTTCAAATGTAATAATCACTTATTCTTCTCTTCTTTGATACTTGACATTAGTTTTGGATGATACCACACATTTGGGTGTCGATGTTTTGTAAACAAACTGTTGCGTCACAGTCCACACTATGGTGAGTTCAAGAACCGCCGAAATTAGTAGGACAAAACGATGTTGACCATCATCAGTGAAGCGTACAAACAAACATATTAAACTGTGGTAGTTCTAACAAGTGGGAAGGTTTGTGTCATTTTCCCCCCCTGTCTTTTTCCATTTTCCATCATTTTTAAAAAAAAATGCTCCAGGGAGCCACTAGGGCGGCGCTAAAGAACCGCGAGCAGCTCGAGAGCCGTGCCGTGCTAGACCGAAAAAACGATTTTATCATGCACGGCATAAAACTTTTGGTGGACAAAATGAGACAAAGAAGGAGTGGAAGATTTGACATGTAAACAAACTGTTGCGTCACAGTCCACACTATGGTGGGTTCAAGAACCGCAGAAATTAGTAGGACAATTGACCATCATCAGTGAAGCATACACACAAACATATTAAACTGTGGTAGTTCTAACAAGTGGGAAGGTTTGTGTCATTTTTGTCCTCAAACAAAAAACATACTAAAACAAAAACATTATTTCCCCCCCGTCTTTTTCCATTTTCCATCCTTTTTAAAAAAATGCTCCAGGGAGCCACTAGGGCGGCGCTAAAGAGCCGCCCCGTGCTAAACTAAAAATACGATTTTAGCATTTATCGACCTATTATTTTGTCTACATTATAAAGAACAAACTGTAAAAAATTGATAATTAATCTATTTGTTAATTTACTGTTAATATCTGCTTATTTTCTCTTTTAACATGTTCTATCTACACTTCTGTTCAAATGTAATAATCACTTTTTCTTCTCTCCTTTGATACTTTACATTAGTTTTGGATGATACCACACATTTGGGTGTCGATGTTTTGTAAACAAACTGTTGCGTCACAGTCCACACTATGGTGAGTTCAAGAACCGCCGAAATTAGTAGGACAAAACGATGTTGACCATCATCAGTGAAGCGTACACACAAACATATTAAACTGTGGTAGTTCTAACAAGTGGGAAGGTTTGTGTCATTTTTGTCCTCAAACAAAAAACATACTAAAACAAAAACATTATTTCCCCCCCGTCTTTTTCCATTTTTCATCCCTTTTTAAAAAATGCTCCAGGGAGCCACTAGGGCGGCGCTAAAGAGCCGCCCCGTGCTAGACTAAAAATACGATTTTATCATTTATCGACCTATTATTTTGTCTACATTATAAAGAACAAACTGTAAAAAAATTATTATTAATCAACATGTTCATTTACTGTTAATATCTGTTTATTTTCTTTTTTAACATGTTCTATCTACACTTCTGTTCAAATGTAATAATCACTTATTCTTCTCTTCTTTGATACTTGACATTAGTTTTGGATGATACCACACATTTGGGTGTCGATGTTTTGTAAACAAACTGTTGCGTCACAGTCCACACTATGGTGAGTTCAAGAACCGCCGAATTTAGTAGGACAAAACGATGTTGGCCATCATCAGTGAAGCGTACACACAAACATATTAAACTGTGGTAGTTCTAACAAGTGGGAAGGTTTGTGTCATTTTTCTCCCCCTGTCTTTTTCCATTTTCCATCCTTTTTAAAAAAAAAATGCTCCAGGGAGCCACTAGGGCGGCGCTAAAGAACGGCAAGCAGCTCGAGAGCCGTCCCGTGCTAGACCGAAAAAAACGATTTTATCATGCACGGCATAAAACTTTTGGTGGACAAAATGAGACAAAGAAGGAGTGGAAGATTTGACATGTAAACAAACTGTTGCGTCACAGTCCACACTATGGTGGGTTCAAGAACCGCCGAAATTAGTAGGACAATTGACCATCATCAGTGTAGCGTACACACAAACATATTAAACTGTGGTAGTTCTAACAAGTGGGAAGGTTTGTGTCATTTTTGTCTTCAAACAAAAAACATACTAAAACAAAAACATTATTTCCCCCCCGTCTTTTTCCATTTTCCATCCCTTTTTAAAAAATGCTCCAGGGAGCCACTGGGGTGGCGCTAAAGAGCCGCCTTGTGCTAGACTAAAAATATGATTTTATCATTTATCTACCTATTATTTTGTCTACATTATATAGAACAAACTGTAAAAAATGTATTATTAATCAACATGTTCATTTACTGTTAATATCTGCTTATTTTCTGTTTTAACATGTTCTATCTACACTTCTGTTCAAATGTAATAATCACTTATTCTTCTCTCCTTTGATACTTGACATTAGTTTTGGATGATACCACACATTTGGGTGTCGATGTTTTGTAAACAAACTGTTGCGTCACAGTCCACACTATGGTGAGTTCAAGAACCGCCGAAATTAGTAGGACAAAACGATGTTGACCATCATCAGTGAAGCGTACACACAAACATATTAAACTGTGGTAGTTCTAACAAGTGGGAAGGTCTGTGTCATATTTCCCCCCTGTCTTTTTCCATTTTCCATCCTTTTTAAAAAAAATGCTACATGGAGCCACTAGGGCGGCGCTAAAGAACCGCAAGCAGCTCGAGAGCCGTCCCGTGCTAGACCGAAAAAACGATTTTATCATGCACAGCATAAAACTTTTGGTGGACAAAATGAGACAAAGAAGGAGTGGAAGATTTGACATGTAAACAAACTGTTGCATCACAGTCCACACTATGGTGGGTTCAAGAACCGCCGAAATTAGTAGGACAATTGACCATCATCAGTGAAGCGTACACACAAACATATTAAACTGTGGTAGTTCTAACAAGTGGGAAGGTTTCTGTCATTTTTGTCTTCAAACAAAAAACATACTAAAACAAAAACATTATTTCCCCCCCGTTTTTTTCCATTTTCAATCCTTTTTTAAAAAATGCTCCAGGGAGCCACAAGGGCGGCGCTAAAGAGCCGCCTTGTGCTAGACTAAAAATATGATTTTATCATTTATCTACCTATTATTTTGTCTACATTATAAAGAACAAACTGTAAAAAATGTATTATTAATCAACATGTTCATTTACTGTTAATATCTGCTTATTTTCTCTTTTAACATGTTCTATCTACACTTCTGTTCAAATGTAATAATCACTTATTCTTCTCTCCTTTGATACTTTACATTAGTTTTGGATGATACCACACATTTGGGTGTCGATGTTTTGTAAACAAACTGTTGCGTCACAGTCCACACTATGGTGAGTTCAAGAACCGCCGAAATTAGTAGGACAAAACGATGTTGACCATCATCAGTGTAGCGTACACACAAACATATTAAACTGTGGTAGTTCTAACAAGTGGGAAGGTTTGTGTCATTTTCCCCCCCTGTCTTTTTCCATTTTCCATCCTTTTAAAAAAAAATGCTCCAGGGAGCCACTAGGGCGGCGCTAAAGAACCGCAAGCAGCTCGAGAGCCGTCCCGTGCTAGACCGAAAAAACGATTTTATCATGCACAGCATAAAACTTTTGGTGGACAAAATGAGACAAAGAAGGAGTGGAAGATTTGACATGTAAACAAACTGTTGCGTCACAGTCCACACTATGGTGGGTTCAAGAACCGCAGAAATTAGTAGGACAATTGACCATCATCAGTGAAGCATACACACAAACATATTAAACTGTGGTAGTTCTAACAAGTGGGAAGGTTTGTGTCATTTTTGTCTTCAAACAAAAAACATACTAAAACAAAAACATTATTTCCCCCCCGTTTTTTTCCATTTTCAAGCCTTTTTAAAAAAATGCTCCAGGGAGCCACTAGGGCGGCGCTAAAGAGCCGTCCCGTGCTAGACTAAAAATACGATTTTATCATTTATCGACCTATTATTTTGTCTACATTATAAAGAACAAACTGTAAAAAATTGATAATTAATCTATTTGTTAATTTACTGTTAATATCTTTTTATTTTCTCTTTTAACATGTTCTATCTACACTTCTGTTCAAATGTAATAATCACTTATTCTTCTCTTCTTTGATACTTTACATTAGTTTTGGATGATACCACACATTTAGGTGTCGATGTTTTGTAAACAAACTGTTGCGTCACAGTCCACACTATGGTGAGTTCAAGAACCGCCGAATTTAGTAGGACAAAACGATGTTGACCATCATCAGTGAAGCGTACACACAAACATATTAAACTGTGGTAGTTCTAACAAGTGGGAAGGTTTGTGTCATTTTCCCCCCCTGTCTTTTTCCATTTTCCATCCTTTTTAAAAAAAAAAATGCTCCAGGGAGCCACTAGGGCGGCACTAAAGAACCGCAAGCAGCTCGAGAGCCGTCCCGTGCTAGACTGAAAAAACGATTTTATCATGCACAGCATAAAAGTTTTGGTGGACAAAATGAGACAAAGAAGGAGTGGAAGATTTGACATGTAAACAAACTGTTGCGTCACAGTCCACACTATGGTGGGTTCAAGAACCGCCGAAATTAGTAGGACAATTGACCATCATCAGTGAAGCGTACACACAAACATATTAAACTGTGGTAGTTCTAACAAGTGGGAAGGTTTGTGTCATTTTTGTCTTCAAACAAAAAACATACTAAAACAAAAACATTATTTCCCCCCCGTTTTTTTCCATTTTCAATCCTTTTTTAAAAAATGCTCCAGGGAGCCACAAGGGCGGCGCTAAAGAGCCGCCTTGTGCTAGACTAAAAATATGATTTTATCATTTATCTACCTATTATTTTGTCTACATTATAAAGAACAAACTGTAAAAAATGTATTATTAATCAACATGTTCATTTACTGTTAATATCTGCTTATTTTCTCTTTTAACATGTTCTATCTACACTTCTGTTCAAATGTAATAATCACTTATTCTTCTCTCCTTTGATACTTTACATTAGTTTTGGATGATACCACACATTTGGGTGTCGATGTTTTGTAAACAAACTGTTGCGTCACAGTCCACACTATGGTGAGTTCAAGAACCGCCGAAATTAGTAGGACAAAACGATGTTGACCATCATCAGTGTAGCGTACACACAAACATATTAAACTGTGGTAGTTCTAACAAGTGGGAAGGTTTGTGTCATTTTCCCCCCCTGTCTTTTTCCATTTTCCATCCTTTTAAAAAAAAATGCTCCAGGGAGCCACTAGGGCGGCGCTAAAGAACCGCAAGCAGCTCGAGAGCCGTCCCGTGCTAGACCGAAAAAACGATTTTATCATGCACAGCATAAAACTTTTGGTGGACAAAATGAGACAAAGAAGGAGTGGAAGATTTGACATGTAAACAAACTGTTGCGTCACAGTCCACACTATGGTGGGTTCAAGAACCGCAGAAATTAGTAGGACAATTGACCATCATCAGTGAAGCATACACACAAACATATTAAACTGTGGTAGTTCTAACAAGTGGGAAGGTTTGTGTCATTTTTGTCTTCAAACAAAAAACATACTAAAACAAAAACATTATTTCCCCCCCGTTTTTTTCCATTTTCAAGCCTTTTTAAAAAAATGCTCCAGGGAGCCACTAGGGCGGCGCTAAAGAGCCGTCCCGTGCTAGACTAAAAATACGATTTTATCATTTATCGACCTATTATTTTGTCTACATTATAAAGAACAAACTGTAAAAAATTGATAATTAATCTATTTGTTAATTTACTGTTAATATCTTTTTATTTTCTCTTTTAACATGTTCTATCTACACTTCTGTTCAAATGTAATAATCACTTATTCTTCTCTTCTTTGATACTTTACATTAGTTTTGGATGATACCACACATTTAGGTGTCGATGTTTTGTAAACAAACTGTTGCGTCACAGTCCACACTATGGTGAGTTCAAGAACCGCCGAATTTAGTAGGACAAAACGATGTTGACCATCATCAGTGAAGCGTACACACAAACATATTAAACTGTGGTAGTTCTAACAAGTGGGAAGGTTTGTGTCATTTTCCCCCCCTGTCTTTTTCCATTTTCCATCCTTTTTAAAAAAAAAAATGCTCCAGGGAGCCACTAGGGCGGCACTAAAGAACCGCAAGCAGCTCGAGAGCCGTCCCGTGCTAGACTGAAAAAACGATTTTATCATGCACAGCATAAAAGTTTTGGTGGACAAAATGAGACAAAGAAGGAGTGGAAGATTTGACATGTAAACAAACTGTTGCGTCACAGTCCACACTATGGTGGGTTCAAGAACCGCCGAAATTAGTAGGACAATTGACCATCATCAGTGAAGCGTACACACAAACATATTAAACTGTGGTAGTTCTAACAAGTGGGAAGGTTTGTGTCATTTTTGTCCTCAAACAAAAAACATACTAAAACAAAAACATTATTTCCCCCCCGTCTTTTTCCATTTTCAATCCTTTTTTAAAAAATGCTCCAGGGAGCCACTAGGGCGGCGCTAAAGAGCCGCCTTGTGCTAGACTAAAAATATGATTTTATCATTTATTTACCCATTATTTTGTCTACATTATAAAGAACAAACTGTAAAAAATTGATAATTAATCTATTTGTTAATTTAGTGTTAATATCTTTTTATTTTCTCTTTCAACATGTTCTATCTACACTTCTGTTCAAATGTAATAATCACTTATTCTTCTCTTCTTTGATACTTGACATTAGTTTTGGATGATACCACACATTTGGGTGTCGATGTTTTGTAAACAAACTGTTGCGTCACAGTCCACACTATGGTGAGTTCAAGAACCGCCGAAATTAGTAGGACAAAACGATGTTGACCATCATCAGTGAAGCGTACACACAAACATATTAAACTGTGGTAGTTCTAACAAGTGGGAAGGTTTGTGTCATTTTCCCCCCCTGTCTTTTTCCATTTTCCATCCTTTTAAAAAAAAAATGCTCCAGGGAGCCACTAGGGCGGCGCTAAAGAACCGCAAGCAGCTCGAGAGCCGTCCCGTGCTAGACCGAAAAAAACGATTTTATCATGCACGGCATAAAACTTTTGGTGGACAAAATGAGACAAAGAAGGAGTGGAAGATTTGACATGTAAACAAACTGTTGCGTCACAGTCCACACTATGGTGGGTTCAAGAACCGCCGAAATTAGTAGGACAATTGACCATCATCAGTGAAGCGTACACACAAACATATTAAACTGTGGTAGTTCTAACAAGTGGGAAGGTTTGTGTCATTTTTGTCTTCAAACAAAAAACATACTAAAACAAAAACATTATTTCCCCCCGTCTTTTTCCATTTTCAATCCTTTTTTAAAAATGCTCCAGGGAGCCACCAGGGTGGCGCTAAAGAGCCGCTTTGTGCAAACTAAAAATACGATTTTATCATTTATCGACCTATTATTTTGTCTACATTATATAGAACAAACTGTAAAAATTGATAATTAATCTATTTGTTCATTTACTGTTAATATCTTTTTATTTTCTGTTTTAACATGTTCTATCTACACTTCTGTTCAAATGTAATAATCACTTATTCTTCTCTCCTCTGATACTTTACTTTAGTTTTGGACGATACCACACATTTAGGTATGGATGCGATACCAAGTAGTTACCGGATCATACATTGGTCATATTCAAAGTCCTCATGTGTCCAGGGACGTATTTACTGACTTTATAAACATAATGGGAATTTTTTTTTGAAAAAGAAAAAACATTTTGTGACGATAAAAAAATATCAACGTAATCAGCTGGTATCGGCTGCAGTGAAGCCCTGTTACATATTTTTTTTGGAAGTTGTCCTAAATATTCAGGAATTGCTATAAGACTACAACTATTAATCGTCAAATATCTTTGTTTTCAAAATGACCAGACTGCATTCTGGAGTGAGACTACTTTGTTGTCATTTCCGTTACATGCCTGCTATTGACTGTCCTCACCCAATTAGTGCCTTCAACCAATTATGGCCAACTGGCTGCCCTTCCACACTCCATCCCCGCGAGGAGGCTGATCTAATAATCAAAGCATCTCCACTTGTTCCTCACACACAATTGCATTACGATGCCAAATGAATGGATGTGAGGAACACACAGAGATGATATCCCTCTTATTATTATAGACGCTTTCAACAAATGGGGAAACTTTTGAGTCCATTAAAGCATCACTGACCAGGGAAAGACTAATAATGGCCCATTTGTAGACCACACACACACACACACACACACACACACACACACACACACACACACACACACACACACACACACACACACACACACACACACACACACACACACACACACACACACACACACACACACACACACACACTGTCAGAATAACAAAACGTTATGTTGCCATGAGTTCCCGGCGAGAAGCAACATGATGGTGTTCTGTTTCTTTGATGTGTTGTAATCCGCAGAAAGATTTTGTCTTGACCCAATAACTACAAAGCGGAGAGGAAGCAGGACCAGACTCCCCTCCAGGCGACCTTTTTTTTTTTTTTTTTTTTTTAACTGTTTTGTAATCAAAGGCGATGGCTGTTTACGACCCCCCGTCCCTTTAGAAACAGCTGTTGCCAAGGGTACAGATGTACACGTTTCAATTTAATTGTGTCTCTGTTTGATTCCTTGCTTCTTGTCTTGTTTAGTATATCAGTGTTCGAACCTGACACACACACTCTTGTATTTGTGAAGTGAATTATATTTATATAGCGCTTTTTCTCTAGTGACTCAAAGCGCTTTACATAGTGAAACCCAATATCTGAGTTACATTGAAACCAGTGTGGGTGGCACTGGGAGCAGGTGGGTAAAGTGTCTTGCCCAAGGACACAACGGCAGTGACTAGGATGGCGGAAGCGGGGGTCGAACCTGGAACCCTCAAGTTGCTGGCACGGCCACTCTACCAACCGAGCTACACCGCCTATATTTGTTACCTTCTTGAGACCTGAGAAAAACGCCTCCCTCTTTAGGACCAGCCTTTCTAGTTATATAAAGATATATATTTACAACATTAATAACATATAAATACTATGCAAATAGAAAAAAGCTTGTTGTGTAAAATGAGTTGGAATTTCACAAGAAAAAGGTCGCAATTTCACGAGAAAAACTTCGAATTTTGGCAGTGTTATAATAAAAGTCGTCATTTTACTCAAGGCAAGCCAAAATTTGACGAGAAAAACTGAACATTTGTGCAATATTATGAGAAAAGTTGGAATTTTACTCAATAACTGTTATGTTTACTGAAGGGAGTTGACGACGCAGACACAAGGGGGCAGAAAAGCTCTATGATTTATTATATATATAGACAATATATATATATAATAATCAAACGATACTAACCAAATAAACTATAGAATGGTGTGTGTGTCAAAATCCAAGAGTGTGCGTGTGAGGCTGTGTGTGTGGTTAGCTGTAGTGTGTGTTACCAAGTCGCAATTTTACAAGAAAAGCTTAAAATGTCGGCAATTTTATGAAAAGAGTCGTCATTTTACTCGACAAAAGTCACAATTTTATAAGAAAACTTTCAAATGTTGGCAATATTATAATAATAATCGAAATTGTACTTGGCAAGTCATCATTTTACTCAAAACATGTCACTATTTGACAAGAACAACAAGAAAATTGGCAATATTGTGATAAAAGTCAGACTTTTATAAGACAAATGTCACCGTTTTGCATTAAAAAGTAATAATTTTACGGGAAAATATTGCAACATTACAGAAACAGAAAGAACGTGAGAAATTGTTCCCAATTGTATAAGAAAAAAGTCGACACATTGTGAGAAAAAGACGGCTTTTAGTTCATTTATTTATTTTTTGAATTTTTTGTTTGTAATTGGTTTTTAATCTTCA
>NC_084734.1:8833422-8835922 GCF_033978785.1 Entelurus aequoreus
GTTTATTCTGTCTTTATCACACTGTAAAAAACATCTGTAGATTAAATGATACAAAAAATGGCCTTTAGCATAGAACTTTGATGTTTTTTTTACACCGAATTACTGTCATTTTTGCGGTAAAAATTCTGAGCTACCAGTTTTGTTTTTTTGCTGTAAAGTCTACCGATGTTGTTTTTACAATGCATTACTATAGATTAGAGGTGCGGCCCGCAGCTAATTTTTTTTATCGGGCCTTAGAACATTTTAAATGATAAGTATCGTTTAAGAGCGCGCTGGTGTTGGATGGAGACAAGTGTGAACAATATTGGAGACAGACACATTCGTTTTCCAGTTCCAACGTTAAGTATTTTGTCTTTGCAGTCTATTCAATTGAATATAAGTTGAAAAGGATTTGCAAATCATTGTATTCTCTTTTTATTTACCATTTACACAACGTGACAACTTCACTGCTTTTGGGGGTTTGTACTTCAAAAGGAGATAAAGTCGTTTATTCTGTCTTTATCACACTGTAAAAAAAAATCTGTAGATTAAATGATACAAAAATGGCCGTTCAGTAGCCAAACTTTAGCATAGAACTTTGATGTTTTTTTACCACCGAATTACTGTCATTTTTGCGGTAAAAATTCTGAGCTACCAGTTGTTGTTTTTTTGCTGTAAAGTATACCGATGTTGTTTTTACAATGCATTACTACAGATCAGAGGTGCGGCCCGCAGCTAATTTTTTTTTATTGGGCCCTGGAACATTTTAAATGATAAGTATCGTTTAAGAGCGCGCTGGTGTTGGATGGAGACAAGTGTGGACAATATTGGAGACGGACACATTCGTTTTCCAGTTCCAACGTTAAGTATCTTGTCTTTGCAGTCTATTCAATTGAATATAAGTTAAAAAGGATTTACCAAATAATTATATTCTGTTTTTATTTACCATTTACACAACGTGACAACTTCACTGGTTTTGGGGGTTTGTACTTCAAAAGGTGATGAAGTCGTTTATTCTGTCTTTATCACACTGTAAAAAACATCTGTAGATTAAATGATACAAAATATGGCCTTTAGCATAGAACTTTGATGTTTTTTTTACACCGAATTACTGTCATTTTTGCGGTAAAATTCTGAGCTACCAGTTTTGTTTTGTTTTGCTGTAAAGTCTACCAATGTTGTTTTTACAATGCATTACTATAGATCAGAGGTGCGGCCCGCAGCTAATTTTTTTTATTGGGCCCTGGAACATTTTAAATGATAAGTATCGTTTAAGAGCGCGCTGGTGTTGGATGGAGACAAGTGTGAACAATATTGGAGACAGACACATTCGTTTTCCAGTTCCAACGTTAAGTATCTTGTCTTTGCAGTCTATTCAATTGAATATAAGTTGAAAAGGATTTGCAAATCATTATATTCTGTTTTTATTTACCATTTACACAACGTGACAACTTCACTGCTTTTGGGGGTTTGTACTTCAAAAGGAGATAAAGTCGTTTATTCTGTCTTTATCACACTGTAAAAAACATCTGTCGATTAAATGATACAAAAAATGGCAGTTCAGCAGCCAAACTTTAGCATAGAACTTTGATGTTTTTTTACACCGAATTACTGTCATTTTGCGGTAAAATTCTAAACTACCAGTTTGTTTGTTTTTGCTGTAAAGTCTACCAATGTTATTTTTACAATGCATTACTACAGATCAGAGGTGCGGCCCGCAGCTAATTTTTTTTAATTGGGCCCTGGAACATTTTAAATGATAAGTATCGTTTAAGAGCGCGCTGGTGTTGGATGGAGACAAGTGTGGACAATATTGGAGACGGACACATTCATTTTCCAGTTCCAACGTTAAGTATCTTGTCTTTGCAGTCTATTCAATTGAATATAATTTGAAAAAGGATTTGCAAATCATTATATTCTGTTTTTATTTACCATTTACACAACGTGACAACTTCACTGGTTTTGGGGGTTTGTACTTCAAAAGGAGGTAAAGTCGTTTATTCTGTTATCATCACACTGTAAAAAACATCTGCAGATTAAATGATACAAAAAATGGCAGTTCAGTAGCCAAACTTCAGCATAGAACTTTGATGGGGGTTTTTTTACACCGAGTTACTGTCATTTTTGCGGTAAAATTCTGAGCTACCAGTTTTGTTTTGTTTTGCTGTAAAGTCTACCAATGTTGTTTTTACAATGCATCACTATAGATCAGAGGTGCGGCCCGCAGTTAATTTTTTTTATTGGGCCCTGGAACATTTTAAACGATAAGTATCGTTTAAGAGCGCGCCGGTGTTGGATGGAGACAAGTGTGGACAATATTGGAGACAGACACATTCATTTTCCAGTTCCAACGTTAAGTATCTTGTCTTTGCAGTCTATTCAATTGAATATAATTTGAAAAAGGATTTGCAAATCATTATATTCTGTTTTTATTTACCATTTACACAACGTGACAACTTCACTGCTTTTGGGGGTTTGTACTTCAAAAGGAGATAAAGTCGTTTATTCTGTCTTTATCACA
>NC_084734.1:8843422-8863422 GCF_033978785.1 Entelurus aequoreus
TCCTTCGGAAGCAGCCTCAGTGATGTCATTGAATAAATAGAGGAGCACCTGGGCTGTGCCTTAGGGCGTAGGTTGGAACTGGAACTGAGTGTGCAGCCCAATACGTCTCTCCTCATTGAGCAACATTGAACTCTGTCTCTGCATGATTCCTTGCTTCTTGTCTGTTTAATAGATGTCATCAGTGTTTGAACCTGACAGTGAGGTCAACCAACAAAATATATATTTTAAGTGCGCCTTATAGTCCGGAAAACACGGTACATTCATTTTGCAATCGCAGCATTGCTCTGTATTAAGTATAAAAGGCAAGATTGGAGAATAAAGACGACCTTATCCAGGAGGCGGGTGACGTTCTGACTGGTGTAATTCAGCACGTCTGCCACACGAAAGATGGGGCAGAAAGGGTTCTCGTCCGGGTGGTAGGTGCAATTCCTGATCTGAGCCGACGTCATGCTGGATGGGAAGTTCCCCCTAGAGGCAAGTCATGATCACGCATCACCAAGCGTAAAATGTAAAATGTGTGGCTGCTGAGCTAGTACGCCTTGCTGTCACTTACGTGAGCAAGCTGAAATTGCATTCTACGTGTGGTCGAGCAGGTACGCTGTTAGGGCGGCCTACCTGGTGACGTTGAAGAGAGGGAAGCGGATGCTGTTCTTGATGAAGATGGTGAAGTCCACCAGGTCTTTCATGGGCTCGCTGCAGGGAAAGGACAGAAGAGAGGGTGAGGACGCAGCTTTGGAAGGCGGGAAGAGAGGGCGACGGGCCGTCAAGTCTCACACGGGGGTTCTGTCGTTCTCGGCCGGGCACCACCCCTCGATCTCGCAGGCGCCGCTGGACCCCGTCACGTTGGCGAGACAAGTTCCTGTGATCTTTCCTGTTGCAGCAACAATCCTTTAGACTTCAGCACCATTTCATTCAAAAAAGTCCAAATCATTCACTTGTAACGTCTTGTCATATTATACCAGGGGTCGGCAACCCGCGGCTCCTTGACCACTCTGATGCGGCTCAGCTACATACATGCCGACCCCCCCGATTTTCCCAGGAGATTTATGGATCTCAGTGTCTCTCATAGATTACTCCCAGGGAAAAAATAATCCTATTTACACTCTAATTACTAAATAAAGGGTGTGCCCTAATTGCACTGCAGTAATTGTCCTCTATAGCATTTACATACAGCGTGCCAGTCCGGCCACATGTTGCATGTTGTTATTACTTGCACACACAGGAGACAGCAAAGCATACTTAGTCATCAGCCACACAGCTTACACTGACGGTAGCCGTATCAAACAACTTTAACATTGTTACGTTACAAATATGCGCCACACTGTGAACCCACACCAAAAAAGAATGAAAAACACATTTCTGGAGAACATCCCACCGTAACACAACATAAACACAACACAACCATTACCCAGAATCCCATGCAGCCCTAACTCTTCCGGTCTACATTATACACCCCCGCTACCACCAAATCCCCCCACACATCAACCCCCCCCCCTCCCCCCCCTCTCCGTGCGTTGGTTGAGCGGAAGAGTTAGGGCTGCATGGGATTCTGGGTATCGGTACCGTCAGTGTAAAATGTGTGGCTGCTGAGCTAGTACGCCTTGCTGTCACTTACGTGAGCAAGCTGAAATTGCATTCTACGTGTGGTCGAGCAGGCACGCTGTTAGGGCAGACTGTAGAGGGCGCCAAATGCAGTGTCATCACGCTCTGATATTCGGGAGTCTCCCGGGTAAAATGAGAGGGTTGGCAAGCGTGACGCTATCAAGCGCCATTCATTCAAAACTCGCGGGCTGCACTAACATCAAATTTCCACATTAAAGTGCGTGCCGGTGCCTGTGTCGGAGACCCCTGGTTAACATAGCACAAAGCATTTAAGCTTTGTATGCAGTGTTTTTCATTTAAAAAATTTTTTTGTGGCTCCCATTACTTTCTTTAATTTGTGAAACTTGCCAAAATGGCTCTTTGAGTGGTAAAGGTTGCCGACCCCTGTATTATACCATGTTACAACACCAATGAAGTTGGCACGTTGTGTAAATGGTAAATAAAAAGAGAATACAATGATTTGCAAACCCTGCAAAGACAAGATATTCTTCCTTTTTTTTGGCAAATAATCATGAACTTAGAATTTAATGGCAGCAACACATTGCAAAAAGGGCATTTTTACCACTGTGTTACATGGCCTTTCATTTTAACAACACTCAGTAAAGGTTTGGGAACTGAGGAGACACATTTTTGAAGTGGAATTCTTTCCCATTCTTGCTTGATGTACAGCTCAAGTTGTTCAACAGTCTCCCTTCTCATATTTTAGCCTTCAACATTTTCAATGGGAGACAGGTCTGGACTACAGGCAGGCCAGTCTAGTACCCGCACTCTTTTACTATGAAGCCACGCTGTTGTAACACGTGGCTTGGCATTGTCTTGCTGAAATAAGCAGGGGCGTCCATGGTAACGTTGCTTGGATGGCAACATATGTTGCTCCAAAACCAATAAAGATAAAAACATAAACAAATAATAAAAACGTGGATACATCTGAAGTGCAATCACAGCACATATTTGCAGTTCATCACGACAGCGTGTCCGAAAAGGAGCTGGAAGAAGCAGCGCCTATTTAATCCTACCCGTTTTCTTAACATCCCAGTTTTTAACACATTTCTTTGTTCTCCATTTGTAACGCAACAGTCAATAAATGAATAAATTAATATGCAACGAGTAAGTAAATAATCATTAAATAACAATAATAATAATAGATTTTATTTGTAAAAAAGCACTTTACATTGAATAAACAACCTCAAATTGCTACAGTGTATTAAAATAAATAAAGAAAGAAAGAAAGAAATAAAGAAAGAAAAATAAAGATAATAAATAAAAGTCAAAACTAGAATAGCCAAATAGCTAGAATTAGTATGCATATATCTAAAAAAAAAAAAAAAGGCTTTTTTTAAAAAGAAGGGTTTTTTAAGTTTTATATTGTGTAGTTATATTTATATGGTAATTATCATTCTGTGACTGTAAATTGTTTGCTTGTTTTTTATTGATGCTTTTATTTTTTTCTGTATTGTGTAGTTATAATTACATGTTTTTACTTGTAATTGTATTGAATTGTGGACCCCAGGAAGACTAGTGGGTTGTTGAGGCAACCAGCTAATGGGGATCCTTAATAAAAATCAAATCAAAAATCAATTAAGCCTTTTTTATATACATAAATAAACAATTCAAGTTCTAATAAACAAATACCGTATTTTTCAGAGTATAAGTCTCTCCGGAGTATAAGTCGCACCGGCCGAAAATGCATAATAAATAGGAAAAAAACATATATAAGTCGCACTGGAGTATAAGTCGCATTTTTGGGGGAAATTTATTTGATAAAATCCAACACCAAGAATAGACATTTGAAAGGCAATTTAAAATAAATAAAGAATAGTGAACAACAGGCTGAATAAGTGTACGTTATATGAGGCGTAAATAACGAACCGAGAACGTGCTGATATACGTCTAGTCTCTTACGTGAATGAGATGAATAATATTATTTAATATTTTACGGTAATGTGTTAATAATTTCACACATAAGTCGCTCCAGAGTACAAATCGCACCCCCGGCCAAACTATGAAAAAAACTGCGATTTATAATCCGAAAAATACGGTAGTTAAGTTATTCATGGTTCACATTTTTGAACTACTCTCGTGCATTAAAGTATAATAATTATAACAATAGAAAAAATACATCAATTATACAAAAAAGGTCCAATGAAAAACAGTATCTCCATTTTTTATGTTTTTGTTTTATCCAATTTTTTTTTTTATACGTTTTATTTTTGTTATTATTTTTCTCAAATTTTGGAATGAAAACAGAAGCGATGATTTACTCAATTTTTTCAGGTAAAAAAATAAATAAATTCAAGCCTTATTGTAAATTTGGGCAAGTCGATAAGACGTGCAGTATTGGGCAACATGCATTCAGACAACATAAACGACGGGGTTTTTTTTACCATTAGTGAGGATGGAGGGTATATGTTCTGTACAGTCGTAGTCTGTTGTACAGTTAAACCTCCTTCCAGTCTGAAACACAAAACAACACAATTAAGGATATAATCGGAGGTTATATAGACCGTTAAGATTTAATGAGAAGCACAGAAATCAAAGAGGAGGATTAGTACCTTATTTTCCGGATTATAAGGCGCACTGCCGAAAAATAGTCTATTTTTTTATTTTTTTTATAAAAAAAAAAAAGAAAAAAAGAATGGTCTATTTAAAAAAAAAATTAAAACAAGAAAGAAAAAAGAATGGTCTATTTTTTATTTTTTTAAATCTTTATTTTTTTTATTAAAAAAAAAAGAAAAAAGAATGGTCTATTTTTTTAATTTATTTTTTTATTAAAAAAAAGAAAAAATAATGGTCTATTTTTTTTATATATATATATATATATTTTTTTTTTTTATTAAAAAAAAAGAAAAAAAAAAAGGTCTATTTTTTAATTTTTTTTAATTAAAAAATAAAGAAAAAAGAATGGTCTATTCTTTTTTTTTTTTTTTATTTAAAAAAAAAGAAAAAAAGAAAAAAGAATGGTCTATATTTTTTTTTATTAAAAAAAGAAAGAAAAAAGAATGGTCTATTTTTTATTTTTTTTAATCTTTTTTATTTTTTTTATTAAAAAAAAAGAAAAAAGAATGGTCTATTTTTTTTTTTTTTTATTAAAAAAAAGAAAAAAGAATGGTCTATATTTTTTTTTAATATATTTTTTTTATTAAAAAAAAAAGAAAAAAGAATGGCCTATTGTCTATTCTTTTTTCTTTTTTTTATTTAAAAAAAAGAAAAAAAGAAAAAAGAATGGTCTATCTTTTTTTTTAATTAAAAAAAGAAAGAAAAAAGAATGGTCTATTTTTTATTTTTTTTATCTTTTTAATTTTTTTATTAAAAAAAAGAAAAAAGAATGGTCTATTTTTTTATTTTTTTTTATTAAAAAAAAGAAAAAAGAATGGTCTATTTTTTTTTAATCTTTTTTTTTTTTTATTAAAAAAACCCAAAAAAGAATGGTCTATTTTTTAATTTTTTTAAATTAAAAAATAAAGAAAAAAGAATGGTCTATTTTTTATTATTTTTTTATTTAAAAAAAAAAAGAAAAAAAGAAAAAAGAATGGTCTATCTTTGATCTTTTTTCATATATAAGGCGCATTAAATATATTATGATTTTTTTTCTAAATGTAAAAGACTTCCTTGTGGTCTACATAACATGTGATGGTGATGGTGCTCAAAATGCTGCATAGATGATGTTAATAAAATGCTAACTGAGAATGTGAAGAAAACGAAGTGCGGTCCGCTGCAATTTTTTGTACCAGCATGCGACACGTTTTCAAAACACAGACGTCCAACTCAAGGCCCCTGCCACGTCATGTGTCCATAAAGTACGACAGGTTTTTGTTAGAATAATTTTATCGAAGTTATCACAACAACTTTGTGTTGAAATGAGTTCCCGGTGAGAAGACCAAAAGCTGTCTTGGAACCTACCAAGAAGAAGGCTTGTAGAACTCCACTGTGTAGGGGGGGAAGCAACATGAAGGTGTTTCTGTTTTCTTTCATGTATTGTACTACACTGAAAGATATTGTCTGACCCAAGAACTACAAAAGCGAAGAGGAAGGAGGGCCAGACTCCCCTCGAGGCACTACTTCTGTTAGAATAATTGTTTGTAAGTTATCACAAAAAGGCCGACAATCTTTCGCCATAGCGTGCTGGAGACTGTACAAGAGTACAGACCAGACGTTTCTCCTCAAATTGAGCCAAATTTAATTCTGTCTCTGTTTGATTCTTTGCTTCTTGTCCTGTTTAATAGATGTCATCAGTGTTTGAACCTGACAGTTTTCATACTAAATGTATATATGTTTCCTGATTTGACAGAAAAAAAAAACACATGCTGCATTAAATTGAATATATTTTAAACTTGAATATTATCTAATAATGCAAAAATAATTCATACATTTATTTTTTAATAAAATGTTTTAAAAACAACAACAATACTTATCTGTTTGACTATTGATTTCAATGCAAGTTATTCATCAACTTGTACTGTAAAAATGTAAAAATGACAACAGATTTTACGGTAAAAATCAGGGCAAATGAGCTGCCATTTTTTTTTACCGTAAAAAAAAAACCCTGTGGTACCATTTTGGTTTTTTTTCCATTACAGTAATAGACCGTAAAAACAATAACCATTTTACGGTTTGAAAAAAAAAAAATAGCAGTTCAGTTGCCATAATTTTACCATATTTCCATTGATAGTAATATGCTGTAAAATCCTGTCAATTTTTTACTGTAAAAACTAAACAATTTTTTACAGTGTACGTGCAAAATGTAATAATCAAATGCATCAGGAATTGTGTCATAATATTATGAGGCAAATCTTTATACATTTATAACTATTCACTGTTACAAATGGCCATAACTCAAAAACGTTCAACAGGAACTCTCTAATATCTAAAGTTCCTTGGGTGAATAATATAACTCACTACACCGGTATGTTTTAGCGCTTCCATGGTGAGTTTACTGACAGATATAAGTACGAATTTTACACTACTTTATATTAGAAATGGCAACAGTGGAGGATGAATGTCACATAACAAGAAGATAGAGTGAAAAAACCCGAAGCTTATCGACTACGGTGTCGGCACGTACTACAAAGGCGGATGCGCGCAATTTTTCAGGATTTATGCAGATCCCAACTACAGATCAGCAGGTACCAGAAGGTAAGAAAAGTTGCATAATATTGCGAAACAAAACGCCAGATAATATGTCTCACCTTATACACACACCATAATAATACTCCTATGTTGAAGCACAGTACAATCCATCAAGCGGTGTGGCTTCATAGCTTACCAAAGTCCTACTAAAACATTTTGATAGATTTTTGAGCGCCGTGTGTAATGTTCTATATTTCCAATGGAACATGTAAAATGTTGATGTTTACTTGAGTCATATTGCCATCTACACGTATCTCTTATGTGTGACTGCCATCTACTGGTCACACTTATCATTACACCATGTACCAAATAAAACAGCTTCGAGGTGGTTAAGCTCAACCAAATGTATTCCGTACATTAGGCGCACCGGGTTATAAGGCGCACTGTGGAGTCTTGAGGGAAAATAAGGATTTTAAGTGCGCCTTATAGTCTGGAAAATATGGTAATTAACGACTAATTGATTAATTGTGCTTTTCGAACAAGGAAGATAAAGTGATGTTTTCTGACCTCTGCACATTTCCCTTGGAACTGATTCTCAGTGATGATGACTTTAGTCATGATGCAGAAGATACCAGCTCCCTGGAAGTCAGACAAGAAGACACACCCTTGCAGTCTGATCATGTAGCAACATGTTATCGTTTGCATTGCGCGTAGGGATGATGTTTGATAAGAAATTATCGAGTTTGAGCCTATTATCGAATCCTCTTATCGAACCGATTCCTTATCGATTCTCTTATCGAGTCCAGATAGGTTGTTGTATATGGAAAAAAATATATATATATTTGGTTTAACAAAAGCTCACTTTTGTTGTATAAGAAAAAAATAAAATCTAATAAATAAATAAATATTGACTGTTACGCCCCTAAAAAAATAAAATAAAATAAATAAATATTGACTGTTGTTACCCAAAGTATATTAAGTGGGATTTTTCAGAAAAACAAATATATACAGTAACACAAAAACAACCTGTCTCTGTGATCACTATAGGTGTATAAATAATAATATAGTGTTAAATAAAATCAGTCCCTTGAGCACAAAACTGAAAATTATACAGCTCTCCAAAAAGTGCACTTCTGCTGCTATTGGAACATACGAACTACAGCTATTACTCAGGAAAAGGCTCAACAGGACTCAGCTGGACCTGCAGAACTTGCTGACACGGAGCCTGACCTTGCCTACCAAGGACTGACAGCAGTGTCCGCGTCACCTGCTGTTGAGAGACTGTCTAGACCAGGGGTGTCAAACTCATTTTAGATCGGGGGCCACATGGAGGAAAATCTACTCCCAAGTAGGCCGGACTGGTAAAATCACGGCACGATAACTTAAAAATAAAGACAACTTCAGATTGTTTTCTTTTTTTTTTTAAATAGAACAAGCACATTCTGAAAATGTACAAATTATAATGTTGTTTTTTTTTTTACACTTACATGTTGTGGTTAACAGTATTCTATCTTTATTTGTCATTATTTATACTTTCTGAATAAATTATGTGATAATATTCATCAGTCAAATCATTGGTGTTGATTTTCAATCTATCAAGATAAAAAAAATAATATCAAAATCATGTTATTCATGTAGTTTGATCATTTTCCTGGACTGGTGCACTCACATCATGTGGTTACTTCTTTTTTTTTTACATATGTAGCATCATCCCCAATGATACAAAGAATTGCTATTGCGACATCTAGTGGACACATTTAGAACGGCGGTTTCTTTCATTCCAAAATTTCGGCTCATTTTTATATTTAGCAAACTTATCCCGCGGGCCGGATAAAACCTGTTCGGGGGCCTGATCCGGCCCACGGGCCGTACGTTTGACACCCCTGGTCTAGACCTAAGAGACAAGTTCAGCCACCTAAGAGGCTGATTGAGAGTTGTTAAGAACTCTTGTTTTTTTCGAGTTGTTTAAAAAAAAAAGTGTTGAAATAACTGTTTGTTATGATGCTTTGACATTTTTGCACTTTATTTCTTTATTGAAAGAAAATTCTATGAAGAGAAAAGTTGTTTGCAAATGTGGTTACAATGCTAAAAAATGAAAAGTTAAAGCTAAAAAAATAAATACACTTTATTGAGTTAACATTATTTCTTTATAGGGGAAAGATGTGATGTTATGAGCTAGGGAATATAACAACTACACTACCCAGCATGCAACGGGATAACAGGTACGGGTTCTCAAAAAAATCAAAAGTTATTTTCTTATCGAACAACCGGGAAAACCAGTTTCGAGCATCATCCCTAATTGCGCGTCATCAAGTGCACGTCATGAGGTGTGGAGTGCTCGTCACACCTGCTGTGGGAAGATGTAGTCGGCCACGTCCATAATGCGCTGATGGTGCCGACCGAAGCCCTTGACTTTGGTCATAACGGACGACTCGATGCCGGTGTCCGTCAACTGGTAGGCTTTTTCATGGATGAACACCCAGCTGCACGCCACACCACAGCAATTACTCACGTTGGCACTCACTCACTCCTTTTTTAACTGTTTTTTTCTTACTAAAGTCAACAAAAACAAGTACATTAACAAACCTGAAGTTGCTTTAACACGACTTGAGATTAAACAAGACACATGAAGAAAGTTATTAGAAGATATTATTTGGAAAATATATTGTAAAAATGTGGCTTGTTAACAGAAAAAGGATGCAATATAGGCACTCACTCAATATATGCTGCATTATTGTATGTGATATGCTGCATTATTGTATGTGATATGCCACTTTATTTTATGTGATATGCTGCATTATTGTATGTGATATGCTGCATTATTGTATGTGATATGCTGCATTATTGTATGTGATATGCCACTTTATTTTATGTGATATGCTGCATTATTGTATGTGATATGCCACTTTATTTTATGTGATATGCTGCATTATTGTATGTGATATGCCGCATTATTGTATGTGATATGCTGCATTATTTTATGTGATATGCTGCATTATTGTATGTGATATGCCACTTTATTTTATGTGATATGCTGCATTATTGTATGTGATATGCCGCATTATTGTATGTGATATGCCACTTTATTTTATGTGATATGCTGCATTATTGTATGTGATATGCCGCATTATTGTATGTGATATGCTGCATTATTGTATGTGATATGCTGCATTATTGTATGTGATACGCTGCATTATTTTATGTGATATGCTGCATTATTGTATGTGATATGCCGCATTATTTTATGTGATATGCTGCATTATTGTAAGTGATATGCCACTTTATTTTATGTGATATGCTGCATTATTGTATGTGATATGCCGCATTATTGAATGTGATATGCCACTTTATTTTATGTGATATGCTGCATTATTGTATGTGATATGCCGCATTATTGTATGTGATATGCTGCATTATTGTATGTGATATGCCGCATTATTTTATGTGATATGCCGCATTATTGTATGTGATATGCTGCATTATTGTATGTGATATGCCGCTTATTGTATGTGATATGCCGCATTATTTTATGTGATATGCTGCACTATTGTATGTGATATGCCACTTTATTTTATGTGATATGCTGCATTATTGTATGTGATATGCCACATTATTGAATGTGATATGCTACATTATTGTATGTGATATGCTGCATTATTGAATGTGATATGCCGCATTATTGTATGTGATATGCTGCATTATTGTATGTGATATGCTGCATTATTGTATGTGATATGCCGCATTATTGTATGTGATATGCTGCATTATTGTATGTGATATGCCGCTTATTGTATGTGATATGCCGCATTATTTTATGTGATATGCTGCACTATTGTATGTGATATGCCACTTTATTTTATGTGATATGCTGCATTATTGTATGTGATATGCCACTTTATTTTATGTGATATGCTGCATTATTGTATGTGATATGCCGCATTATTGTATGTGATATGCTGCATTATTGTATGTGATATGCTGCATTATTGTATGTGATACGCTGCATTATTTTATGTGATATGCTGCATTATTGTATGTGATATGCCGCATTATTTTATGTGATATGCTGCATTATTGTAAGTGATATGCCACTTTATTTTATGTGATATGCTGCATTATTGTATGTGATATGCCGCATTATTGAATGTGATATGCCACTTTATTTTATGTGATATGCTGCATTATTGTATGTGATATGCCGCATTATTGTATGTGATATGCTGCATTATTGTATGTGATATGCCGCATTATTTTATGTGATATGCCGCATTATTGTATGTGATATGCTGCATTATTGTATGTGATATGCCGCTTATTGTATGTGATATGCCGCATTATTTTATGTGATATGCTGCACTATTGTATGTGATATGCCACTTTATTTTATGTGATATGCTGCATTATTGTATGTGATATGCCACATTATTGAATGTGATATGCTACATTATTGTATGTGATATGCTGCATTATTGAATGTGATATGCCGCATTATTGTATGTGATATGCTGCATTATTGTATGTGATATGCTGCATTATTGTATGTGATATGCCGCATTATTGTATGTGATATGCTGCATTATTGTATGTGATATGCCGCTTATTGTATGTGATATGCCGCATTATTTTATGTGATATGCTGCACTATTGTATGTGATATGCCACTTTATTTTATGTGATATGCTGCATTATTGTATGTGATATGCCGCATTATTGAATGTGATATGCTGCATTATTGTATGTGATATGCCACTTTATTTTATGTGATACGCTGCATTATTGTATGTGATATGCCGCATTATTGTATGTGATATGCCGCATTATTGTATGTGATATGCTGCATTATTGAATGTGATATGCCGCATTATTTTATGTGATATGCTGCATTATTGTATGTGATATGCCGCATTATTGTATGTGATATGCTGCATTATTGAATGTGATATGCCACTTTATTTTATGTGACATGCTGCATTATTGTATGTGATATGCTGCATTATTGTATGTGATATGTTGCATTATTGAATGTGATATGCTGCATTATTGAATGTGATATGCATTATTTATGTGGCACGCCACTTCATTTTATGTGATATGCCGCGTCAATTTTTGTGGCCTGCCACATCATTTTATGTAATATGCCACATTATTTTATGTGATATGCCGCATTAATTTATGGCACATTAATTAATCTGGCCCGCCATATCATTTAATGTGATATGCCGCATCAATTTTTTGTGGCCTGCCACATCATTTTATGTAATATCCCACATTATTTAATGTGATATGTCGTATTATTTTATGTCATATGCCGCATGAATTTATGTGGCCTGCCACACCATTTTATGTAATATCCCACATTATTTAATGTGATATGTTGTATTATTTTATGTCATATGCCGCATGAATTTACGTGGCTTGACACATCATTTTATGTCGTATGCCCCAATACCTTATGTGATATGCCGCATCAATTTTTGTGGCCTGCCACATCATTTTATGTAATATCCCACATTATTTAATGTGATATGTCGTATTATTTTATGTCATATGCCGCCTGAATGTATGTGGCCTGGCACATCATTTTATGTCATATGCCGCAATACCTTATGTGATATGCCGCATTATTTACGTGGCCCGGCACATCATTTTATGTCGTATGCCACAATACCTTACGTGATATGCCGCTTTATTTATGTGGACTGCCACATAATTTTATGTTATATGCCGCATTACATTACGTGATATGCCGCTTTATTTATGTGGCCCGCCACATCATTTTATGTTATATGCCGCTTTACATTGCGTGATATGCTGTTTTATTTATGTGGCCCGCCACATCATTTTATGTGATATGCCGCATTACATTACGTGATATGCCGCTTTATTTATGTGGCCCGCCACATCATTTTATATTATATGCCGCGTTACATTACGTGATATGCCGCATTATTTATGTGGCCCGCCACATCATTTTATGTGATATGCCGCGTTACATTACGTGATATGCTGCCTTGATTTATGGCACATTGATTAATCTGGCCCACCATGTCATTTAATGTGATATGCTGCATTATTTATGTGGCCCGCCACATCATTTTATGTGATATGCCGCTTAACATTACGTGATATGTCGCATTAATTTATGGCACATTAATTAATCTGGCCCACCATGTCATTTAATGTGATATGCCGCCTCAATTTTTGTGGCCTGCCACATCATTTTATGTAATATGCCACATTATTTAATGTGATATGTCGTATTATTGTATGTCATATGTCACATGAATTTACGTGGCCTGGCACATCATTTTAAGTCATATCCCGCAATACCTTATGTGATATGTCACATTATTTACGTGGCCCGCCACGTCATTTTATGTCGTATGCCACAATACCTTACGTGATATGCCGCATTATTTATGTGGCTCGCCACATCATTTTATGTTATTTGCTGCATTACATTACGTGATATGCTGCCTTAATTTATGGCACATTAATTAATCTGGCCCGCCACATCATTTTATGTGATATGCCGCATTACATTACGTGATATGTCACCCTAATTTATGGCACATTAGTTCATCTGGCCCGCCATATCATTTAATGTGATATGCCACATTAATTTTTGTGGCCCGCCACATCATTTTATGTAATATCCCACATTATTTAATGTGATATGTCATATTATTTTATGTCATATGCCACTTGAATGTATGTGGCCTGGCACATCATTTTATGTCATATGCCGCAATATCTTATGTGACATGCCGCCGCATTATTTATGTGTTTATGTGGCCCGGCACATCATTTTATGTCGTATGCCACAATACCTTACGTGATATGCCGCTTTATTTATGTGGCCCGCCACATCATTTTATGTTATATGCCGCATTACATTACGTGATATGCTGTCTTAGTTTATGGCACATTAATTAATCCGGCCCGGCACATCATTTTATGTGATATGCCGCATTATTTACTTGGCCCGCCACATCATTTTATGTGATATGCCGCATTATTTACTTGGCCCGCCACATCATTTTATGTGATATGCCGCGTTACATTACGTGATATGCCACATTAATTTATGGCACATTAATAATCTGGCCCGCCATATCATTTAATGTGATATGCCGCTGCTATTTTTGTGGCCCGCCACATCATTTTATGTAATATGCCACATTATTTAATGTGATATGTCGTATTATTATATGTCCTATGCCACATGAATTTACGTGGCCTGGCACATCATTTTACGTCATATGCCGCAATACCTTATGTGACATGTCACATTATTTACGTGGCCCGCCACGTCATTTTATGTCGTATGCCACAATACCTTACGTGATATGCCGCATTATTTATGTGGCTCGCCACATCATTTTATGTTATTTGCTGCATTACATTACGTGATATGCTGCCTTAATTTATGGCACATTAATTAATCTGGCCCGCCACATCATTTTATGTGATATGCCGCATTACATTACGTGATATGTCACCCTAATTTATGGCACATTAGTTAATCTGGCCCGCCATATCATTTAATGTGATATGCCACATTAATTTTTGTGGCCCGCCACATCATTTTATGTAATATCCCACATTATTTAATGTGATATGTCATATTATTTTATGTCATATGCCACTTGAATGTATGTGGCCTGGCACATCATTTTATGTCATATGCCGCAATATCTTATGTGACATGCCGCCGCATTATTTATGTGTTTATGTGGCCCGGCACATCATTTTATGTCGTATGCCACAATACCTTACGTGATATGCCGCTTTATTTATGTGGCCCGCCACATCATTTTATGTTATATGCCGCATTACATTACGTGATATGCTGTCTTAGTTTATGGCACATTAATTAATCCGGCCCGGCACATCATTTTATGTGATATGCCGCATTATTTACTTGGCCCGCCACATCATTTTATGTGATATGCCGCATTATTTACTTGGCCCGCCACATCATTTTATGTGATATGCCGCGTTACATTACGTGATATGCCACATTAATTTATGGCACATTAATAATCTGGCCCGCCATATCATTTAATGTGATATGCCGCATCTATTTTTGTGGCCCGCCACATCATTTTATGTAATATGCCACATTATTTAATGTGATATGTCGTATTATTATATGTCCTATGCCACATGAATTTACGTGGCCTGGCACATCATTTTACGTCATATGCCGCAATACCTTATGTGACATGTCACATTATTTACGTGGCCCGCCACGTCATTTTATGTCGTATGCCACAATACCTTACGTGATATGCCGCTTTATTTATGTGGCCCGCCACATCATTTTATGTTATTTGCTGCATTACATTACGTGATATGCTGCCTTAATTTATGGCACATTAATTAATCTGGCCCGCCACATCATTTTATGTGATATGCCGCATTACATTACGTGATATGTCACCCTAATTTATGGCACATTAATTAATCTGGCCCGCCATATCATTTAATGTGATATGTCGCATTAATTTTTGTGGCCCGCCACATCATGTAATGTAATATGCCACATTATTTAATGTGATATGTCGTATTATTATATGTCCTATGCCACATGAATTTATGTGGCCTGGCACATCATTTTACGTCATATGCCGCAATACCTTATGTGATATGTCACATTATTTATGTGGCCCGCCACGTCATTTTATGTCGTATGCCAAAATACCTTACGTGATATGCCGCTTTATTTATGTGGCCCGCCACATCATTTTATGTTATTTGCTGCATTACATTACGTGATATGCCGCTTTATTTATGTGGCCCACCACATCATTTTATGTGATATGCCGCATTACATTACGTGATATGCCGCTTTATTTATGTGGCCCACCACTTCATTTTATGTGATATGCCGCATTACAATACGTGATATGCTGCCTTAATTTATGGCACATTAATTAATCTGGCCCGCCATGTCATTTAATGTGATACGCTGCATTATTTATGTGGCCCGCCACATCATTTTATGTGATATGCCGCATTACAATACGTGATATGCTGCCTTAATTTATGGCACATTAATTAATCTGGCCCGCCATGTCATTTAATGTGATATGCTGCATTATTTATGTGGCCCGCCACATCATTTTATGTGATATGCCGCATTACATTACGTGATATGCCGCTTTATTTATGTGGCCCACCACTTCATTTTATGTGATATGCCGCATTACAATACGTGATATGCTGCCTTAATTTATGGCACATTAATTAATCTGGCCCGCCATGTCATTTAATGTGATACGCTGCATTATTTATGTGGCCCGCCACATCATTTTATGTGATATGCCGCATTACAATACGTGATATGCTGCCTTAATTTATGGCACATTAATTAATCTGGCCCGCCATGTCATTTAATGTGATATGCTGCATTATTTATGTGGCCCGCCACATCATTTTATGTGATATGCCGCATTACATTAAGCGATATGCCGCATTAATTTATGGCACATTAATTAAGCTGGCCCGCCACATCATTTTATGTGATATGCCGCATTACATTAAGCGATATGCCGCATTAATTTATGGCACATTAATTAATCTGGCCCGCCATGTCATTTAATGTGATATGCCGCGATTAATTTTGTGGCCTGCCACATCATTTGATGTAATATGCCACATTATTTAATGTGATATGTCGTATTGTAGTATGTCATATGCCACATTATTTTACGTGGCCTGCCACGTCATTTTAAGTGATACGCCACGTTATCGTACGTGTCCCGCCACATCATTTATGCGGCCTGAAGAAAAGGCTGGAAATAATAAAGCACTTTGACAATAAAAAATGTCGTGAGTTTCCTATGCAGACTGTGTAAGGAGGCTATTGAACATTTATATTCACTGTTACATGTGGCCCTCTGAGGGCCGCCTCAATAAAAAAGTAACCTGAGTCACATGACAGTTGCAAGACTGTTTACAAAAGAGAAGAGACTAGAACATGGCTGATGTACAAAAGGTGAAATGAGCTTTTCCCTCAGACTTGATGAAAAAAGCCATGCGTGACTCACCCCACGAAGTATGCGATGATGAGGACTTGAACGACGCGGTTGATGATGCCCACGGACCAGCTCTTGACCACCACGGACTTGGTGGTCTCGTAGGTGAAGAAGTCGGTGACCAGGCCCCACACTATGGAGCTCATGCTGGCTGAAGTCTTAGCTTTGGTGGAGATGAGCAGGTGGTTAGTGACAAAGTAGCTGCTGGTGCTCCTTCAGAACTCGGACCTGGACTCAGCTTTATTGCAGACGCGTGTGATGGACGTCCTTCTTTTCCTTCTTCAACTCCTCCCCGTACCAAGACTGGAAGCTACGGGAGAAAAGTGGCCCTCCCTCCATCCCTCCATACCTCCCTCCATCCCTCCCTCCATCCCTCGTCCACCACAATTCCCCAGTTCTTAAGCCTCGCATTTGCACAACAGACACTCTTCTTCCGGATGGAGGCTGGAGGGGAAAAAAAATGGAAGAAGCAAAAAATAAAAACAAATGCAAAAATATTTTCTAAAAAACGTCAATAAATTAAAAAAAATACATAAAAATAGCTTCATAAAAATGGGTAAAAACAAACAAATTGTGTAAATAAATACTACAAAATTTGAATAATTAAATCCATCAAAGTTCACTTATATAGCCCTAAATCAGGAGTGTCTCAAAGGGCTGCACAAGCCACAACCACATCCTCGGCTCAGATCCCACATCAGGGTAAGGAAAAACTCTAGTGGACTAGTGGATCTAACATAATAGTGAGAGTCCAGTCCATAGTGGATCTAACATAATAGTGAGAGTCCAGTCCATAGTGGATCTAACATAATAGTGAGAGTCCAGTCTATAGTGGATCTAACATAATAGTGAGAGTCCAGTCCATAGTGGATCTAACATAATAGTGAGAGTTCAGTCTATAGTGGATCTAACATAATAGTGTGTGAGTCCAGTCTATAGTGGATCTAACATAATAGTGTGAGAGTCCAGTCCATAGTGGATCTAACATAATAGTGAGAGTCCAGTCCATAGTGGATCTAACATAATAGTGAGAGTCCAGTCCATAGTGGATCTAACATAATAGTGTGAGAGTTCAGTCCATAGTGGATCTAACATAATAGTGAGAGTCCAGTCCATAGTGGATCTAACATAATAGTGAGAGTCCAGTCCATAGTGGATCTAACATAATAGTGAGAGTCCAGTCCATAGTGGATCTAACATAATAGTGAGAGTCCAGTCCATAGTGGATCTAACATAATAGTGTGAGAGTCCAGTCCATATTGGATCTAACATAATAGTGTGAGAGTCCAGTCCATAGTGGATCTAACATAATAGTGAGAGTCCAGTCCATAGTGGATCTAACATAATAGTGAGAGTCCAGTCCATAGTAGATCTAACATAATAGTGAGAGAGTTCAGTCCATAGTGGATCTAACATAATAGTGTGAGTCCAGTCCATAGTGGATCTAACATAATATAGTGAGAGTCCAGTCCATAGTGGATCTAACATAATAGTGAGAGTCCAGTCCATAGTAGATCTAACATAATAGTGAGAGAGTTCAGTCCATAGTGGATCTAACATAATAGTGAGAGTCCAGTCCATAGTGGATCTAACATAATAGTGTGAGAGTCCAGTCCATAGTGGATCTAACATAATAGTGTGAGAGTCCAGTCCATAGTGGATCTAACATAATAGTGTGAGAGTCCAGTCCCTAGTGGATCTAACATAATAGTGTGAGAGTCCAGTCCATAGTGGATCTAACATAATAGTGTGAGAGTCCAGTCCATAGTGGATCTAACATAATAGTGAGAGTCCAGTTCATAGAGGATCTAACATAATAGTGAGAGTCCAGTCCATAGTGGATCTAACATAATAGTGTGAGAGTCCAGTCCATAGTGGATCTAACATAATAGTGAGAGTCCAGTCCATAGTGGATCTAACATAATAGTGTGAGAGTCCAGTCCATAGTGGATCTAACATAATAGTTTGAGTCCAGTCTATAGTGGATCTAACATAATAGTGTGAGAGTCCAGTCCATAGTGGATCTAACATAATAGTGTGAGAGTCCAGTCCATAGTGGATCTAACATAATAGTGAGAGTCCAGTCCATAGTGGATCTAACATAATAGTGTGAGAGTCCAGTCCATAGTGGATCTAACATAATAGTGTGAGAGTCCAGTCCATAGTGGATCTAACATAATAGTGTGAGAGTCCAGTCCATAGTGGATCTAACATAATAGTGTGAGAGTCCAGTCCATAGTGGATCTAACATAATAGTGTGAGATTCCAGTCCATAGTGGATCTAACATAATTGTGAGAGTCCAGTCCATAGTGGATCTAACATAATAGTGAGAGTCCAGTCCATAGTGGATCTAACATAATAGTGAGAGTCCAGTCCATAGGGGATCTAACATAATATTGTGAGAGTCCAGTCCATAGTGGATCTAACATAATAGTGTGAGAGTCCAGTCCATAGTGGATCTAACATAATAGTGAGAGTCCAGTTCATAGTGGATCTAACATAATAGTGAGAGTCCAGTCCATAGTGGATCTAACATAATAGTGTGAGAGTCCAGTCCATAGTGGATCTAACATAATAGTGAGAGTCCAGTCCATAGTGGATCTAACATAATAGTGTGAGAGTCCAGTCCATAGTGGATCTAACATAATTGTGAGAGTCCAGTCCATAGTGGATCTAACATAATAGTGTGAGAGTCCAGTCCATAGTGGATCTAACAATAGTGTGAGAGTCCAGTCCATAGTGGATCTAACATAATAGTGTGAGAGTCCAGTCCATAGTGGATCTAACATAATAGTGTGAGAGTCCAGTCCATAGTGGATCCAACATAATAGTGTGAGAGTCCAGTCCATAGTGGATCCAACATAATAGTGAGAGTCCAGTCCATAGTGGATCTAACATAATAGTGTGAGAGTCCAGTCCATAGTGGATCTAACATAATAGTGTGAGAGTCCAGTCCATAGTGGATCTAACATAATAGTGTGAGAGTCCAGTCCATAGTGGATCTAACATAATAGTGTGAGAGTCCAGTCCATAGTGGATCTAACATAATAGTGTGAGAGTCCAGTCCATAGTGGATCTAACATAATAGTGTGAGAGTCCAGTCCATAGTGGATCTAACATAATAGTGTGAGATTCCAGTCCATAGTGGATCTAACATAATTGTGAGAGTCCAGTCCATAGTGGATCTAACATAATAGTGAGAGTCCAGTCCATAGTGGATCTAACATAATAGTGAGAGTCCAGTCCATAGGGGATCTAACATAATATTGTGAGAGTCCAGTCCATAG
>NC_084734.1:8868422-8893422 GCF_033978785.1 Entelurus aequoreus
CCAAACCCAGACACACACTCACACCCACACCCAGATACACACTCACACCCACACCCAGACACACACTCACACCCACACCCAGACACACACTCACACCAACACCCAGACACACACTCACACTCACACCCACACCCAGACACACACTCACACCCACACCCACACCCAGACACACACTCACACCCAGACACACATTCACACCCACACCCAGCCACACACTCACACCCAGACACACACCCACACTCACACCCAGACACACATTCACACCCACACCCAGCCACACACTCACACCCAGACACACACTCACACCCAGACACACATTCACACCCACACCCAGCCACACACTCACACCCAGACACACATTCACACCCACACCCAGCCACACACTCACACCCAGACACACCCACACCCAGACACACACTCACACCCAGACACACACTCACACCCACACCCTCACACCCGGACACACACCCACACCCAGACCCAGACACACACTCACACCCAGACACACACTCACACCCACACCCAGACACACTCACACCCACACCCAGACACACATTCAAACCCACACCCAGCCACACACTCACACCCAGACACACACTCACACCCACACCCAGACATACACTCACACCCAGACACACAGTCACACAAGTCACACACACACACTGACACACACTCACACCCACACCCAGACACACACTCACACCCAGACACACAGTCACACAAGTCACACACACACACTGACACACACTCACACCCACACGCAGACACACACCCACACCCGGACAAACACACCCACCCACACCCAGACACACACTCACACCCAGACACCCACTCACACCCACACCCAGACACACACTCACACCCAGACACACACTCACACCCACACCCAGACACACTCACACCCACACCCAGACACACATTCACACCCAGCCACACACTCACATCCAGACACACACCCACACCCAGACTCACACCCACACCCAGACACACATTCACTCCCACACCCAGCCACAGACTCACACCCAGACACACACCCACACCCAGACACACACTCACACTCACACCCACACACAGACACACACTCACACCCACACCCAGACACACACTCACACCCAGACACACATTCACACCCAGACACACAGTCACACCCACACCCAGACACACACTCACACCCATACACACACTCACACCCAGACACACCCACACCCAGACACACACTCACACCCAGACACACACTCACACCCACACCCTCACACCCGGACACACACCCACACCCAGACCCAGACACACACTCACACCCAGACACACACTCACACCCACACCCAGACACACTCACACCCACACCCAGACACACATTCAAACCCACACCCAGCCACACACTCACACCCAGACACACACCCACACCCAGACTCACACCCAGACACACATTCACACCCACACTCACACCCAGAAACACACCCACACCCAGACACATACTCACACCCAGACACACACTCACACCCAGACACACATTCACACCCACACCCAGACACACACTCACACCCAGACACACAGTCACACAAGTCACACACACACCCAGACACACACTCACACCCACACCCAGACACACACTCACACCCACACCCAGACACACACACCCAGACACACACTCACACCCAGACACACACTCACACCCACACCCAGACACACACTCACACCCAGACACACACTCACACCCACACCCAGACACACACTCACACCCAGACACACACTCACACCCAGACACACACCCACACCCAGACACACATTCACACCCACACCCAGACACACACTCACACCCACACCCAGACACACACTCACACTCACACCCACACCCAGACACACACACCCACCCACACCCAGACACACACTCACACCCAGACACACACCCACACCCAGACACACACTCACACCCAGACACACACCCAGACACACACTCACACCGACACCCTCACCCAGACACACACTCACACCCACACCCAGACACACACACCCAGACACACACTCACACCCACACCCAGACACACACTCACACCCACACACACACCCAGACACACACTCAAACCCACACCCAGACACACACTCACACCCACACCCAGACACACACTCACACCCAGACACACACTCACACCCACACCCAGACACACACTCAGACACACATTCACACCCACACCCAGACACACACTCACACCCACACCCAGACACACACACCCAGACACACACTCACACCCACACCCAGACACGCACTCACTCACACCCACACACACACTCACACCCACACCCAGACACACACTCACACCCACACACACACCCAGACACACACTCAAACCCACACCCAGACAGACATTGACACCCACACCCAGACACACACTCACACCCACACCCAGACACACACTCACACCCACACACACACCCAGACACACACTCAAACCCACACCCAGACACACACTCACACCCAGACACACACTCACACCCACACCCAGACACACACTCACACCCAGACACACACTCACACCCACACCCACACCCAGACACACACTCACACTCAGACACACATTCACACCCACACCCAGACACACCCACACCCAGACACACACTCACACCCACACCCAGACACACACTCACACCCACACTCACACCCACACACACACCCAGACACACACTCAAACCCACACCCAGACAGACATTGACACCCACACCCAGACACACACTCACACCCACACCCAGACACACACTCACACCCACACCCAGACACACACTCACACACACACCCAGACACACACTCACACTCACACCCAGACACACATTCACACCCACACCCAGACACACACTCACACACACACACAGACACACACTCACACCCACACACACCCAGACACACACTCAAACCCACACCCAGACACACACTCACACCCACACCCAGACACACACTCACACCCACACCCAGACACACACTCACACCCACACCCAGACACACACTCACACCCACACCCAGACACACACTCACACCAACACCCAGACACACACTCACACCCACACCCAGACACACACTCACACCCACACCCAGACACACACTCACACCAACACCCAGACACACACTCACACCCACACCCAGACACACACTCACACCCACACCCAGACACACCCACACCCAGACATACACTCACACCCACACCCAGACACACACTCACACCCACACCCAGACACACACACACACCCACACCCAGACACACACTCACACCCAGACACACACTCACACCGACACCCTCACCCAGACACACACTCACACCCACACCCAGACACACACACCCAGACACACACTCACACCCACACCCAGACACACACTCACACCCACACACACACCCAGACACACACTCAAACCCACACCCAGACACACACTCACACCCAGACACACACTCACACCCACACCCAGACACACACTCACACCCAGACACACACTCACACCCACACCCAGACACACACTCACACTCAGACACACATTCACACCCACACCCAGACACACACTCACACCCAAACCCAGACACACACTCACACCCACACCCAGATACACACTCACACCCACACCCAGACACACACTCACACCCACACCCAGACACACACTCACACCAACACCCAGACACACACTCACACTCACACCCACACCCAGACACACACTCACACCCACACCCACACCCAGACACACACTCACACCCAGACACACATTCACACCCACACCCAGCCACACACTCACACCCAGACACACACCCACACTCACACCCAGACACACATTCACACCCACACCCAGCCACACACTCACACCCAGACACACACTCACACACTCACACCCACACCCAGACACACACTCACACTCAGACACACATTCACACCCACACCCAGACACACACTCACACCCAAACCCAGACACACACTCACACCCACACCCAGATACACACTCACACCCACACCCAGACACACACTCACACCCACACCCAGACACACACTCACACCAACACCCAGACACACACTCACACTCACACCCACACCCAGACACACACTCACACCCACACCCACACCCAGACACACACTCACACCCAGACACACATTCACACCCACACCCAGCCACACACTCACACCCAGACACACACCCACACTCACACCCAGACACACATTCACACCCACACCCAGCCACACACTCACACCCAGACACACACTCACACCCAGACACACATTCACACCCACACCCAGCCACACACTCACACCCAGACACACATTCACACCCACACCCAGCCACACACTCACACCCAGACACACCCACACCCAGACACACACTCACACCCAGACACACACTCACACCCACACCCTCACACCCGGACACACACCCACACCCAGACCCAGACACACACTCACACCCAGACACACACTCACACCCACACCCAGACACACTCACACCCACACCCAGACACACATTCAAACCCACACCCAGCCACACACTCACACCCAGACACACACTCACACCCACACCCAGACATACACTCACACCCAGACACACAGTCACACAAGTCACACACACACACTGACACACACTCACACCCACACCCAGACACACACTCACACCCAGACACACAGTCACACAAGTCACACACACACACTGACACACACTCACACCCACACGCAGACACACACCCACACCCGGACAAACACACCCACCCACACCCAGACACACACTCACACCCAGACACCCACTCACACCCACACCCAGACACACACTCACACCCAGACACACACTCACACCCACACCCAGACACACTCACACCCACACCCAGACACACATTCACACCCAGCCACACACTCACATCCAGACACACACCCACACCCAGACTCACACCCACACCCAGACACACATTCACTCCCACACCCAGCCACAGACTCACACCCAGACACACACCCACACCCAGACACACACTCACACTCACACCCACACACAGACACACACTCACACCCACACCCAGACACACACTCACACCCAGACACACATTCACACCCAGACACACAGTCACACCCACACCCAGACACACACTCACACCCATACACACACTCACACCCAGACACACCCACACCCAGACACACACTCACACCCAGACACACACTCACACCCACACCCTCACACCCGGACACACACCCACACCCAGACCCAGACACACACTCACACCCAGACACACACTCACACCCACACCCAGACACACTCACACCCACACCCAGACACACATTCAAACCCACACCCAGCCACACACTCACACCCAGACACACACCCACACCCAGACTCACACCCAGACACACATTCACACCCACACTCACACCCAGAAACACACCCACACCCAGACACATACTCACACCCAGACACACACTCACACCCAGACACACATTCACACCCACACCCAGACACACACTCACACCCAGACACACAGTCACACAAGTCACACACACACCCAGACACACACTCACACCCACACCCAGACACACACTCACACCCACACCCAGACACACACACCCAGACACACACTCACACCCAGACACACACTCACACCCACACCCAGACACACACTCACACCCAGACACACACTCACACCCACACCCAGACACACACTCACACCCAGACACACACTCACACCCAGACACACACCCACACCCAGACACACATTCACACCCACACCCAGACACACACTCACACCCACACCCAGACACACACTCACACTCACACCCACACCCAGACACACACACCCACCCACACCCAGACACACACTCACACCCAGACACACACCCACACCCAGACACACACTCACACCCAGACACACACCCAGACACACACTCACACCGACACCCTCACCCAGACACACACTCACACCCACACCCAGACACACACACCCAGACACACACTCACACCCACACCCAGACACACACTCACACCCACACACACACCCAGACACACACTCAAACCCACACCCAGACACACACTCACACCCACACCCAGACACACACTCACACCCAGACACACACTCACACCCACACCCAGACACACACTCAGACACACATTCACACCCACACCCAGACACACACTCACACCCACACCCAGACACACACACCCAGACACACACTCACACCCACACCCAGACACGCACTCACTCACACCCACACACACACTCACACCCACACCCAGACACACACTCACACCCACACACACACCCAGACACACACTCAAACCCACACCCAGACAGACATTGACACCCACACCCAGACACACACTCACACCCACACCCAGACACACACTCACACCCACACACACACCCAGACACACACTCAAACCCACACCCAGACACACACTCACACCCAGACACACACTCACACCCACACCCAGACACACACTCACACCCACACCCACACCCAGACACACACTCACACTCAGACACACATTCACACCCACACCCAGACACACCCACACCCAGACACACACTCACACCCACACCCAGACACACACTCACACCCACACTCACACCCACACACACACCCAGACACACACTCAAACCCACACCCAGACAGACATTGACACCCACACCCAGACACACACTCACACCCACACCCAGACACACACTCACACCCACACCCAGACACACACTCACACACACACCCAGACACACACTCACACTCACACCCAGACACACATTCACACCCACACCCAGACACACACTCACACACACACACAGACACACACTCACACCCACACACACCCAGACACACACTCAAACCCACACCCAGACACACACTCACACCCACACCCAGACACACACTCACACCCACACCCAGACACACACTCACACCCACACCCAGACACACACTCACACCCACACCCAGACACACACTCACACCAACACCCAGACACACACTCACACCCACACCCAGACACACACTCACACCCACACCCAGACACACACTCACACCAACACCCAGACACACACTCACACCCACACCCAGACACACACTCACACCCACACCCAGACACACCCACACCCAGACATACACTCACACCCACACCCAGACACACACTCACACCCACACCCAGACACACACACACACCCACACCCAGACACACACTCACACCCAGACACACACTCACACCGACACCCTCACCCAGACACACACTCACACCCACACCCAGACACACACACCCAGACACACACTCACACCCACACCCAGACACACACTCACACCCACACACACACCCAGACACACACTCAAACCCACACCCAGACACACACTCACACCCAGACACACACTCACACCCACACCCAGACACACACTCACACCCAGACACACACTCACACCCACACCCAGACACACACTCACACTCAGACACACATTCACACCCACACCCAGACACACACTCACACCCACACCCAGACACACACACCCAGACACACACTCACACCCACACCCAGACACACACTCACACCCACACACACACTCACACCCACACCCAGACACACACTCACACCCACACACACACCCAGACACACACTCAAACCCACACCCAGACAGACATTGACACCCACACCCAGACACACACTCACACCCACACCCAGACACACACTCACACCCAGACACACACTCACACACACACCCAGACACACACTCACACTCACACCCAGACACACATTCACACCCACACCCAGACACACACTCACACCCACACACACCCAGACACACACTCAAACCCACACCCAGACACACACTCACACCCACACCCAGACACACACGCACACCCACACCCAGACACACACTCACACCCACACCCAGACACACACTCACACCCACACCCAGACACACACTCACACCAACACCAAGACACACACTCACACCCACACCCAGACACACACTCACACCCACACCCAGACACACACTCACACCCAGACACACACTCACACCCAGACACACATTCACACCCACACCCAGCCACACACTCACACCCAGACACACACCCACACTCACACCCAGACACACATTCACACCCACACCCAGCCACACACTCACACCCAGACACACACTCACACCCAGACACACATTCACACCCACACCCAGCCACACACTCACACCCAGACACACATTCACACCCACACCCAGCCACACACTCACACCCAGACACACACTCACACCCACACCCAGACATACACTCACACCCAGACACACATTCACACCCACACCCAGACACACACTCACACCCAGACACACAGTCACACAAGTCACACACACACACTGACACACACTCACACCCACACGCAGACACACACCCACACCCGGACAAACACACCCACCCACACCCAGACACACACTCACACCCAGACACACACTCACACCCAGACACACATTCACACCCAGACACACATTCACACCCACACCCAGCCACACATTCACACCCACACCCAGCCACACACTCACACCCAGACACACACTCACACCCACACCCAGACATACACTCACACCCAGACACACATTCACACCCACACCCAGACACACACTCACACCCAGACACACAGTCACACAAGTCACACACACACACTGACACACACTCACACCCACACGCAGACACACACCCACACCCGGACAAACACACCCACCCACACCCAGACACACACTCACACCCAGACACACACTCACACCCACACCCAGACACACACTCACACCCAGACACACACTCACACCCACACCCAGACACACTCACACCCACACACAGACACACATTCACACCCAGCCGACCACTCACATCCAGACACACACCCACACCCAGACTCACACCCACACCCACATTCACTCCCACACCCAGCCACAGACTCACACCCAGACACACACCCACACCCAGACACACACTCACACTCACACCCACACACAGACACACACTCACACCCACACCCAGACACACACTCACACCCAGACACACGCTCACACCCAGACACACATTCACACCCAGACACACAGTCACACCCAGACACACACTCACACCCACACCCAGACACACACTCACACCCATACACACACTCACACCCAGACACACCCACACCCAGACACACACTCACACCCAGACACACACTCACACCCACACCCTCACACCCGGACACACACCCACACCCAGACCCAGACACACACTCACACCCAGACACACACTCACACCCACACCCAGACACACTCACACCCACACCCAGACACACATTCAAACCCACACCCAGCCACACACTCACACCCAGACACACACCCACACCCAGACTCACACCCAGACACACATTCACACCCACACCCAGCCACACACTCACACCCAGAAACACACCCACACCCAGACACATACTCACACCCAGACACACACTCACACCCAGACACACATTCACACCCACACCCAGACACACACTCACACCCAGACACACAGTCACACACACACCCAGACACACACTCACACCCACACCCAGACACACACTCACACCCACACCCAGGCACACACACCCAGACACACAGTCACACCCAGACACACACTCACACCCACACCCAGACACACACTCACACCCAGACACACACTCACACCCACACCCAGACACACACTCACACCCAGACACACACTCACACCCAGACAAACACCCACACCCAGACACACATTCACACCCACACCCAGACACACACTCACACCCACACCCAGACACACCCACACCCAGACACACATTCACACCCAGCCACACACTCACATCCAGACACACACCCACACCCAGACTCACACCCACACCCACATTCACTCCCACACCCAGCCACAGACTCACACCCAGACACACACCCACACCCAGACACACACTCACACTCACACCCACACACTCACACCCACACCCAGACACACACTCACACCCAGACACACGCTCACACCCAGACACACATTCACACCCAGACACACAGTCACACCCACACCCAGACACACACTCACACCCACACCCAGACACACACTCACACCCATACACACACTCACACCCAGACACACCCACACCCAGACACACACTCACACCCAGACACACACTCACACCCACACCCTCACACCCGGACACACACCCACACCCAGACCCAGACACACACTCACACCCAGACACACACTCACACCCACACCCAGACACACTCACACCCACACCCAGACACACATTCAAACCCACACCCAGCCACACACTCACACCCAGACACACACCCACACCCAGACTCACACCCAGACACACATTCACACCCACACCCAGCCACACACTCACACCCAGAAACACACCCACACCCAGACACATACTCACACCCAGACACACACTCACACCCAGACACACATTCACACCCACACCCAGACACACACTCACACCCAGACACACAGTCACACACACACCCAGACACACACTCACACCCACACCCAGACACACACACCCAGACACACACTCACACCCAGACACACACTCACACCCACACCCAGACACACACTCACACCCAGACACACACTCACACCCAGACAAACACCCACACCCAGACACACATTCACACCCACACCCAGACACACACTCACACCCACACCCAGACACACCCACACCCAGACACACACTCACACCCACACCCAGACACACACTCACACCCAGACACACACCCACACCCAGACACACACACCCACCCACACCCAGACACACACTCACACCCAGACACACACCCACACCCAGACACACACTCACACCCACACCCAGACACACACTCACACCCATACACACACTCACACCCAGACACACCCACACCCAGACACACACTCACACCCAGACACACACTCACACCCACACCCTCACACCCGGACACACACCCACACCCAGACCCAGACACACACTCACACCCAGACACACACTCACACCCACACCCAGACACACTCACACCCACACCCAGACACACATTCAAACCCACACCCAGCCACACACTCACACCCAGACACACACCCACACCCAGACTCACACCCAGACACACATTCACACCCACACCCAGCCACACACTCACACCCAGAAACACACCCACACCCAGACACATACTCACACCCAGACACACACTCACACCCAGACACACATTCACACCCACACCCAGACACACACTCACACCCAGACACACAGTCACACACACACCCAGACACACACTCACACCCACACCCAGACACACACACCCAGACACACACTCACACCCAGACACACACTCACACCCACACCCAGACACACACTCACACCCAGACACACACTCACACCCACACCCAGACACACACTCACACCCAGACACACACTCACACCCAGACAAACACCCACACCCAGACACACATTCACACCCACACCCAGACACACACTCACACCCACACCCAGACACACCCACACCCAGACACACACTCACACCCACACCCAGACACACACTCACACCCACACCCACACCCAGACACACACACCCACCCACACCCAGACACACACTCACACCCAGACACACACCCACACCCAGACACACACTCACACCCAGACACACACTCACACCGACACCCTCACCCAGACACACACTCACACCCACACCCAGACACACACACCCACACCCAGACACACACACACACCCAGACACACACTCAAACCCACACCCAGACACACACTCACACCCACACCCAGACACACACTCACACCCACACACACACCCAGACACACACTCAAACCCACACCCAGACACACACTCACACCCACACCCAGACACACATTCACACCCACACCCAGACACACACTCACACCCACACCCAGACACATACTCACACCCACACCCAGACACACACTCACACCCACACACACACCCAGACACACACTCACACCCACACCCAGACACACACTCACACCCACACACACACCCAGACACACACTCAAACCCACACCCAGACAGACATTGACACCCACACCCAGACACACACTCACACCCACACCCAGACACACACACACTCACACCCACACCCAGACACACACTCACACACACACCCAGACACACACTCACACCCAGACACACATTCACACCCACGCCCAGACACACACTCACACACACACACAGACACACACTCAAACCCACACCCAGACACACACTCACACCCACACCCAGACACACACTCACACCCAGACACACACTCAAACCCACACCCAGACACACACTCACACCCACACCCAGACACACACTCACACCCACACCCAGACACACACTCACACCAACACCCAGACACACACTCACACTCACACCCACACCCAGACACACACTCACACCCACACCCAGACACACACTCACACCCAGACACACATTCACACCCACACCCAGCCACACACTCACACCCAGACACACACCCACACTCACACCCAGACACACATTCACACCCACACCCAGCCACACACTCACACCCAGACACACACTCACACCCAGACACACATTCACACCCACACCCAGCCACACACTCACACCCAGACACACATTCACACCCACACCCAGCCACACACTCACACCCAGACACACACTCACACCCACACCCACACATACACTCACACCCAGACACACAGTCACACAAGTCACACACACACACTGACACACACTCACACCCACACCCAGACACACACTCACACCCAGACACACAGTCACACAAGTCACACACACACACTGACACACACTCACACCCACACGCAGACACACACCCACACCCGGACAAACACACCCACCCACACCCAGACACACACTCACACCCAGACACCCACTCACACCCACACCCAGACACACACTCACACCCAGACACACACTCACACCCACACCCAGACACACTCACACCCACACCCAGACACACATTCACACCCAGCCACACACTCACATCCAGACACACACCCACACCCAGACTCACACCCACACCCAGACACACATTCACTCCCACACCCAGCCACAGACTCACACCCAGACACACACCCACACCCAGACACACACTCACACTCACACCCACACACAGACACACACTCACACCCACACCCAGACACACACTCACACCCAGACACACATTCACACCCAGACACACAGTCACACCCACACCCAGACACACACTCACACCCATACACACACTCACACCCAGACACACCCACACCCAGACACACACTCACACCCAGACACACACTCACACCCACACCCTCACACCCGGACACACACCCACACCCAGACCCAGACACACACTCACACCCAGACACACACTCACACCCACACCCAGACACACTCACACCCACACCCAGACACACATTCAAACCCACACCCAGCCACACACTCACACCCAGACACACACCCACACCCAGACTCACACCCAGACACACATTCACACCCACACTCACACCCAGAAACACACCCACACCCAGACACATACTCACACCCAGACACACACTCACACCCAGACACACATTCACACCCACACCCAGACACACACTCACACCCAGACACACAGTCACACAAGTCACACACACACCCAGACACACACTCACACCCACACCCAGACACACACTCACACCCACACCCAGACACACACACCCAGACACACACTCACACCCAGACACACACTCACACCCACACCCAGACACACACTCACACCCAGACACACACTCACACCCACACCCAGACACACACTCGCACCCAGACACACACTCACACCCAGACACACACCCACACCCAGACACACATTCACACCCACACCCAGACACACACTCACACCCACACCCAGACACACCCACACCCAGACACACACTCACACCCACACCCAGACACACACACCCACCCACACCCAGACACACACTCACACCCAGACACACACCCACACCCAGACACACACTCACACCCACACACACCCAGACACACACTCAAACCCACACCCAGACACACACTCACACCCACACCCAGACACACACTCACACCCACACCCAGACACACACTCACACCCACACCCAGACACACACTCACACCCACACCCAGACACACACTCACACCAACACCCAGACACACACTCACACCCACACCCAGACACACACTCACACCCACACCCAGACACACACTCACACCAACACCCAGACACACACTCACACCCACACCCAGACACACACTCACACCCACACCCAGACACACCCACACCCAGACATACACTCACACCCACACCCAGACACACACCCACACCCACACCCAGACACACACACACACCCACACCCAGACACACACTCACACCCAGACACACACTCACACCGACACCCTCACCCAGACACACACTCACACCCACACCCAGACACACACACCCAGACACACACTCACACCCACACCCAGACACACACTCACACCCACACACACACCCAGACACACACTCAAACCCACACCCAGACACACACTCACACCCAGACACACACTCACACCCACACCCAGACACACACTCACACCCAGACACACACTCACACCCACACCCAGACACACACTCACACTCAGACACACATTCACACCCACACCCAGACACACACTCACACCCACACCCAGACACACACACCCAGACACACACTCACACCCACACCCAGACACACACTCACACCCACACACACACTCACACCCACACCCAGACACACACTCACACCCACACACACACCCAGACACACACTCAAACCCACACCCAGACAGACATTGACACCCACACCCAGACACACACTCACACCCACACCCAGACACACACTCACACCCAGACACACACTCACACACACACCCAGACACACACTCACACTCACACCCAGACACACATTCACACCCACACCCAGACACACACTCACACACACACACAGACACACTCTCACACCCACACACACCCAGACACACACTCAAACCCACACCCAGACACACACTCACACCCACACCCAGACACACACGCACACCCACACCCAGACACACACTCACACCCACACCCAGACACACACTCACACCCACACCCAGACACACACTCACACCAACAGCAAGACACACACTCACACCCACACCCAGACACACACTCACACCCACACCCAGACACACACTCACACCCAGACACACACTCACACCCAGACACACATTCACACCCACACCCAGCCACACACTCACACCCAGACACACACCCACACTCACACCCAGACACACATTCACACCCACACCCAGCCACACACTCACACCCAGACACACACTCACACCCATACACACATTCACACCCACACCCAGCCACACACTCACACCCAGCCACACACTCACACCCAGACACACATTCACACCCACACCCAGCCACACACTCACACCCAGACACACACTCACACCCACACCCAGACATACACCCACACCCAGACACACACTCACACCCAGACACACAGTCACACAAGTCACACACACACACTGACACACACTCACACCCACACGCAGACACACACCCACACCCGGACAAACACACCCACCCACACCCAGACACACACTCACACCCAGACACACACTCACACCCAGACACACATTCACACCCAGACACACATTCACACCCACACCCAGCCACACATTCACACCCACACCCAGCCACACACTCACACCCAGACACACACTCACACCCACACCCAGACATACACTCACACCCAGACACACATTCACACCCACACCCAGACACACACTCACACCCAGACACACAGTCACACAAGTCACACACACACACTGACACACACTCACACCCACACGCAGACACACACCCACACCCGGACAAACACACCCACCCACACCCAGACACACACTCACACCCAGACACACACTCACACCCACACCCAGACACACACTCACACCCAGACACACACTCACACCCACACCCAGACACACTCACACCCACACACAGACACACATTCACACCCAGCCACACACTCACATCCAGACACACACCCACACCCAGACTCACACCCACACCCACATTCACTCCCACACCCAGCCACAGACTCACACCCAGACACACACCCACACCCAGACACACACTCACACTCACACCCACACACAGACACACACTCACACCCACACCCAGACACACACTCACACCCAGACACACGCTCACACCCAGACACACATTCACACCCAGACACACAGTCACACCCAGACACACACTCACACCCACACCCAGACACACACTCACACCCATACACACACTCACACCCAGACACACCCACACCCAGACACACACTCACACCCAGACACACACTCACACCCACACCCTCACACCCGGACACACACCCACACCCAGACCCAGACACACACTCACACCCAGACACACACTCACACCCACACCCAGACACACTCACACCCACACCCAGACACACACTCACACCCAGACACACACCCACACCCAGACTCACACCCAGACACACATTCACACCCACACCCAGCCACACACTCACACCCAGAAACACACCCACACCCAGACACATACTCACACCCAGACACACACTCACACCCAGACACACATTCACACCCACACCCAGACACACACTCACACCCAGACACACAGTCACACACACACCCAGACACACACTCACACCCACACCCAGACACACACTCACACCCACACCCAGACACACACACCCAGACACACAGTCACACCCAGACACACACTCACACCCACACCCAGACACACACTCACACCCAGACACACACTCACACCCACACCCAGACACACACTCACACCCAGACACACACTCACACCCAGACAAACACCCACACCCAGACACACATTCACACCCACACCCAGACACACACTCACACCCACACCCAGACACACACTCACACTCAGACACACATTCACACCCACACCCAGACACACACTCACACCCACACCCAGACACACACACCCAGACACACACTCACACCCACACCCAGACACACATTCACACCCACACACACACTCACACCCACACCCAGACACACACTCACACCCACACACACACCCAGACACACACTCAAACCCACACCCAGATAGACATTGACACCCACACCCAGACACACACTCACACCCAGACACACACTCACACACACACCCAGACACACACTCACACTCACACCCAGACACACATTCACACCCACACCCAGACACACACTCACACACACACACAGACACACTCTCACACCCACACACACCCAGACACACACTCAAACCCACACCCAGACACACACTCACACCCACACCCAGACACACACGCACACCCACACCCAGACACACACTCACACCCACACCCAGACACACACTCACACCCAGACACACACTCACACCAACAGCAAGACACACACTCACACCCACACCCAGACACCCACTCACACCCACACCCAGACACACACTCACACCCAGACACACACTCACACCCAGACACACATTCACACCCACACCCAGCCACACACTCACACCCAGACACACACCCACACTCACACCCAGACACACATTCACACCCACACCCAGCCACACACTCACACCCAGACACACACTCACACCCATACACACATTCACACCCACACCCAGCCACACACTCACACCCAGACACACATTCACACCCACACCCAGCCACACACTCACACCCAGACACACACTCACACCCACACCCAGACATACACCCACACCCAGACACACACTCACACCCAGACACACAGTCACACAAGTCACACACACACACTGACACACACTCACACCCACACGCAGACACACACCCACACCCGGACAAACACACCCACCCACACCCAGACACACACTCACACCCAGACACACACTCACACCCAGACACACATTCACACCCAGACACACATTCACACCCACACCCAGCCACACATTCACACCCACACCCAGCCACACACTCACACCCAGACACACACTCACACCCACACCCAGACATACACTCACACCCAGACACACATTCACACCCACACCCAGACACACACTCACACCCAGACACACAGTCACACAAGTCACACACACACACTGACACACACTCACACCCACACGCAGACACACACCCACACCCGGACAAACACACCCACCCACACCCAGACACACACTCACACCCAGACACACACTCACACCCACACCCAGACACACACTCACACCCAGACACACACTCACACCCACACCCAGACACACTCACACCCACACACAGACACACATTCACACCCAGCCACACACTCACATCCAGACACACACCCACACCCAGACTCACACCCACACCCACATTCACTCCCACACCCAGCCACAGACTCACACCCAGACACACACCCACACCCAGACACACACTCACACTCACACCCACACACAGACACACACTCACACCCACACCCAGACACACACTCACACCCAGACACACGCTCACACCCAGACACACATTCACACCCAGACACACAGTCACACCCAGACACACACTCACACCCACACCCAGACACACACTCACACCCATACACACACTCACACCCAGACACACCCACACCCAGACACACACTCACACCCAGACACACACTCACACCCACACCCTCACACCCGGACACACACCCACACCCAGACCCAGACACACACTCACACCCAGACACACACTCACACCCACACCCAGACACACTCACACCCACACCCAGACACACACTCACACCCAGACACACACCCACACCCAGACTCACACCCAGACACACATTCACACCCACACCCAGCCACACACTCACACCCAGAAACACACCCACACCCAGACACATACTCACACCCAGACACACACTCACACCCAGACACACATTCACACCCACACCCAGACACACACTCACACCCAGACACACAGTCACACACACACCCAGACACACACTCACACCCACACCCAGACACACACTCACACCCACACCCAGACACACACACCCAGACACACAGTCACACCCAGACACACACTCACACCCACACCCAGACACACACTCACACCCAGACACACACTCACACCCACACCCAGACACACACTCACACCCAGACACACACTCACACCCAGACAAACACCCACACCCAGACACACATTCACACCCACACCCAGACACACACTCACACCCACACCCAGACACACCCACACCCAGACACACATTCACACCCAGCCACACACTCACATCCAGACACACACCCACACCCAGACTCACACCCACACCCACATTCACTCCCACACCCAGCCACAGACTCACACCCAGACACACACCCACACCCAGACACACACTCACACTCACACCCACACACAGACACACACTCACACCCACACCCAGACACACACTCACACCCAGACACACGCTCACACCCAGACACACATTCACACCCAGACACACAGTCACACCCACACCCAGACACACACTCACACCCACACCCAGACACACACTCACACCCATACACACACTCACACCCAGACACACCCACACCCAGACACACACTCACACCCAGACACACACTCACACCCACACCCTCACACCCGGACACACACCCACACCCAGACCCAGACACACACTCACACCCAGACACACACTCACAGCCACACCCAGACACACTCACACCCACACCCAGACACACATTCAAACCCACACCCAGCCACACACTCACACCCAGACACACACCCACACCCAGACTCACACCCAGACACACATTCACACCCACACCCAGCCACACACTCACACCCAGAAACACACCCACACCCAGACACATACTCACACCCAGACACACACTCACACCCAGACACACATTCACACCCACACCCAGACACACACTCACACCCAGACACACAGTCACACACACACCCAGACACACACTCACACCCACACCCAGACACACACACCCAGACACACACTCACACCCAGACACACACTCACACCCACACCCAGACACACACTCACACCCAGACACACACTCACACCCACACCCAGACACACACTCACACCCAGACACACACTCACACCCAGACAAACACCCACACCCAGACACACACTCACACCCACACCCAGACACACCCACACCCAGACACACACTCACACCCACACCCAGACACACCCACACCCAGACACACACTCACACCCACACCCAGACACACACTCACACCCACACCCAGACACACCCACACCCAGACACACACTCACACCCACACCCAGACACACCCACACCCAGACACACACTCACACCCACACCCAGACACACCCACACCCAGACACACACTCACACCCACACCCAGACACACCCACACCCAGACACACACTCACACCCACACCCAGACACACACTCACACCCACACCCACACCCAGACACACACACCCACCCACACCCAGACACACACTCACACCCAGACACACACCCACACCCAGACACACACTCACACCCAGACACACACTCACACCGACACCCTCACCCAGACACACACTCACACCCACACCCAGACACACACACCCACACCCAGACACACACACACACCCAGACACACACTCAAACCCACACCCAGACACACACTCACACCCACACCCAGACACACACTCACACCCACACACAGACACATACCCAGACACACACACACACACCCAGACACACACTCACACCCACACTCACACACACACACCCACACCCAGACACACACTCACACCCAGACACACTCTCACACCCACACACAGACACATACCCAGACACACACACACACCCACACCCAGACACACACTCACACCCACACACCCAGACACACAAACAGATACACACACTCACACACACACCCACACCCAGACACATACCCAGACACACACACACACCCAGACACACACTCACACCCACACACACACACCCACACCCAGACACACACTCACACCCACACCCAGACACACTCTCACACCCACACACAGACACATACCCAGACACACACACACACCCACACCCAGACACACACTCACACCCACACACACACACCCAGACACACACTCACACCCACACCCAGACACACACTCACACCCACAAACAGACACATACCCAGACACACACACACACACCCACACCCAGACACACACTCACACCCACACCCAGACACACTCTCATACCCACACACAGACACATACCCAGACACACACACACACCCACACCCAGACACACACTCACACCCACACACACAAACAGATACACACCCAGACACACACTCACACACACACCCACACCCAGACACACACCCACACCCAGACACACACCCACACCCAGACACACACCCACACCCAGACACACACTCACACCCACACAGACACACACCCACACCCAGACACACACACACCCACACCCAGACACACACTCACACCCACACACACACACCCAGACACACACTCACACCCACACCCAGACACACACTCACACCCACAAACAGACACATACCCAGACACACACACACACACCCACACCCAGACACACACTCACACCCACACACACACTCACACCCACACACACACACCCAGACACACACTCACACCCAGACACACACTCACACCCACACACAGACACATACCCAGACACACACACACACCCACACCCAGACACACACTCACACCCACACACCCAGACACACAAACAGATACACACCCAGACACACACTCACACACACACCCACACCCAGACACACACCCACACCCACACCCAGACACACACCCACACCCAGACACACACTCACACCCACACAGACACACACCCACACCCAGACACACACACACCCACACCCAGACACACACTCACACCCACACACACTCACACCCACACACACACCCAGACACACACTCACACCCACACCCAGACACACACTCACACCCACAAACAGACACATACCCAGACACACACACACACACCCACACCCAGACACACACTCACACCCACACACACACTCACACCCACACACACACACCCAGACACACACTCACACCCACACCCAGACACACACTCACACCCACACACAGACACATACCCAGACACACACACACACCCACACCCAGACACACACTCACACCCACACACCCAGACACACAAACAGATACACACCCAGACACACACTCACACACACACCCACACCCAGACACACACCCACACCCAGACACACACCCACACCCAGACACACACTCACACCCACACAGACACACACCCACACCCAGACACACACACACCCACACCCAGACACACACTCACACCCACACCCACACACACACACCCAGACACACACTCACACCCACACCCAGACACACACTCACGCCCACAAACAGACACATACCCAGACACACACACACACACCCACACCCAGACACACACTCACACCCACACACCCAGACACACAAACAGATACACACCCAGACACACACTCACACACACACCCACACCCAGACACACACTCACACACACACCCACACCCAGACACACACCCACACCCAGACACACACCCACACCCAGACACACACCCACACCCAGACACACACTCACACCCACACAGACACACACCCACACCCAGACACACACACACCCACACCCAGACACACACTCACACCCACACACACACACCCAGACACACACTCACACCCACACCCAGACACACACTCACACCCACAAACAGACACATACCCAGACACACACACACACACCCACACCCAGACACACACTCACACCCACACACACACTCACACCCACACACACACACCCAGACACACACTCACACCCAGACACACACTCACACCCACACACAGACACATACCCAGACACACACACACACCCACACCCAGACACACACTCACACCCACACACCCAGACACACAAACAGATACACACCCAGACACACACTCACACACACACCCACACCCAGACACACACCCACACCCACACCCAGACACACACCCACACCCAGACACACACTCACACCCACACAGACACACACCCACACCCAGACACACACTCACACCCACACACACTCACACCCACACACACACCCAGACACACACTCACACCCACACCCAGACACACACTCACACCCACAAACAGACACATACCCAGACACACACACACACACCCACACCCAGACACACACTCACACCCACACACACACTCACACCCACACACACACACCCAGACACACACTCACACCCACACCCAGACACACACTCACACCCACACACAGACACATACCCAGACACACACACACACACCCACACCCAGACACACACTCACACCCACACACCCAGACACACAAACAGATACACACCCAGACACACACTCACACACACACCCACACCCAGACACACACCCACACCCAGACACACACCCACACCCAGACACACACTCACACCCACACAGACACACACCCACACCCAGACACACACACACCCACACCCAGACACACACTCACACCCACACACACTCACACCCACACACACACACCCAGACACACACTCACACCCACACCCAGACACACACTCACGCCCACAAACAGACACATACCCAGACACACACACACACACCCACACCCAGACACACACTCACACCCACACACCCAGACACACAAACAGATACACACCCAGACACACACTCACACACACACCCACACCCAGACACACACCCACACCCAGACACACACTCACACCCACACAGACACACACCCACACCCAGACACACACTCACACCCAGACACACACACACACACACACACACACACACTCACACACACACACACACACACACACACACACACACACACACACACACACACACACACACACACACACCCAGACACACACAGAGTGCAGCTCTCTCTTCTCCGGCTTGTGACACAAGAAGAATCAGAAGGATGACACTGCAGCGCTCCAATAAAACACACTTTATACTACATAAAAAGTAATGTAAAATAAGGCAGTAACGCATCATGTAGTAACGGCAACGGAGTTACTGAATATAAAAAATAACGTGTTAGATTACTAGTTACCGCCGTCCCAACACTGGTCATATAAGTGCATGCTGTGCATCTGAACTCTGGGACGTAAACTCCATGGTGACCTGAATCACAATCATTGTACACAAGATGGCGACAATATCAAACTACAAGATATGTACAGTATAACTACTATGTAAACACCCTGAATCACACGCATTGTACACAAGATGGCGACAATATCAAACTACAAGATATGTATAACTACTATGTAAACAAACTACAAGATATGTCTAACTACTATGTAAACAAACTACAAGATATGTCTAACTACTATGTAAACAAACTACAAGATGTGTCTAACTACTATGTAAACAAACTACAAGATATGTATAACTACTATGTAAACAAACCACAAGATATGTATAACTACTATGTAAACAAACCACACGATATGTCTAACTACTATGTAAACAAACTACAAGATATGTCTAACTACTATGTAAACAAACTACAAGATATGTATAACTACTATGTAAACAAACTACAAGATATGCATAACTACTATGTAAACAAACTACAAGATATGTATAACTACTATGTAACAAACTACAAGATACGTATAACTACTATGTAAACAAACTACAAGATACGTATAACTACTATGTAAACAAACTACAAGATATGTCTAACTACTATGTAAACAAACTACAAGATATGTCTAACTACTATGTAAACAAACTACAAGATATGTATAACTACTATGTAAACAAACTACAAGATATGTCTAACTACTATGTAAACAAACTACAAGATATGTATAACTACTATGTAAACAAACTACAAGATATGTATAACTACTATGTAAACAAACTACAAGATATGTATAACTACTATGTAAACAAACCACAAGATATGTATAACTACTATGTAAACAAACCACAAGATATGTATAACTACTATGTAAA